>NC_034412.1:56458005-56654857 GCF_002078875.1 Numida meleagris
AAAAAGAAAAAAAGGAAAAAAAAAGCCCCAAACCAATTAAGTAAAATAAAGACAACAAATGAATTAAGTTTGCCAAGACTGATCTTCAGCCAAAAAGAGAAAGGGAACAGCTCCAGGCAATTATCCCTGGAAACCCTAAAGGTTAGCAGTGAGCTTTCTTGTTTTAAGCAAGTTCCTGCATCTCAGCCTCTTTTCAATACCAGTTTTTCTCACTCCTGTTTACTAATCTCTCACTCACTTGGCTCTCAGAGGATCCTGAAAGGTGTTGGTCATTTCCATATTGTTTTCTGCTGGAGATCTGTCATCAGCTGCACAGACACGCTAGCTTCTTAGCTGTGCATATACCACTGTGCTCACAACTGCTCCACTGAGCAAGTAAAAACCACCTTGATTTGAATGATGATCATGTTATTTAGGTAAGCACCACATGGTGCTTTCATCCACGAAAGTCACCTTACCTTCAAGCTAATGTCCTCTACTATTTCTTGGACTATCTGAAAGCTAAAGCCAATCTAGACTTAATCCACTAATCTGGTATAGGACTTTCCAAAAATTAGTCCAGCTGCCTAAATGAGTGTTGTGCAAAAATGTGCACAGCAAGCTGAGTTGTGCATGTGTGTAGTGTCAGATGTGTTAGCTCAGAGAAGACACAGCAAGCAATGAGCTTGTTGAATAGGATGATCTTCCCACCTCATGTAAAGGAAGCTACACGGTTTTCCCACACATCAAAAAGTCAATCCCATTTTGGGGTGGGGGTACCAAATAACAGGCAGTTCTACATTCCTACTTCAACAGAGGACATTGGGAGCTTTCTATCATGAGCCACTTGGATGCTGTGGGTGAAGGAGGCAGAAGACAACTTGGAAAAAGGCGCCTGCATCTCTCTGGGAGCAGTCTCCAATGCCCCAAATACCTGTAACATCTACCACAGGCTTGCATTGCTGGTGGCAGACTCCACACTCCCCTGAATCACAGCTTTCACTTTAAAATGCAGTCTGCTTTGCCATAGGCCTTTGCTTTGCTAGTTAGCAGCTCCATGGACTTAAATCTCTCGCTACCTAAGTCTCAAATGTTCAGCTGTGGCTATGTAGAACATTCTACCGGGAAAAGAAGGGAAGATAATGAAACGAGTAACTGAATTCTCAAAGTAAATTAGAAAAGGAGTAACTGTATCCTTTTTGAATCTCCTTCAAAAGAAGCGTTAAAGTGTAACCATGAGATAAAGGCCAATTAAGTAAATTCAATAAATCCCAGCGGTGCTGGGATGATATGGCAACTACTCCACATCCTCAACACAGGGAAAGTACAATGTTCAGAACCTAGGAAGGAAGGTATAAGTATTTTAGAGTTTTCTATGTCAAACAAAACGTAATGGAATCTGGGTGAGCAGACAAAGCCTGCAATCATTCCATCTTAAAAGCCTGCAACTGGATACTGTGCTATATGATCTCAGGAAAATAAAGGGATTACTTGAAACTTGCTTTTTAAAGGTCACTGCTTCTGCAAGGGCAGCTTCCTTTTAATAGAAAGAAGGCAAGCCACAGAGTAGTTCCATTTGGAGAATAAAAAAAATAAGTTGACGTAAGAGTCAAGATATATAAAGCTGTAATCTCTTATGTTCTTATGCAAACAGACAGAAGTCTTGTTCAAACCCCTGCCTTGACACTACAAAGAGTGGATGCACATAGCAATCGTTTACATGTTGCATTACAAATAATCTGCACATTTGCATTAATTTCAAAGCAAAACACTCAAAATCAAAGAGGGATATTGCATCATTTATGCTTATGTTCGCCATTCCTGAGAACAGCCATGCGTGTGATGAAAGCAAACAGAAGACGTAACTAGGTGTGAAATTGGGAATGTACATTTTGCTTTCCAGAGACCAAGATTAATCAGGAAGCAAATAAAATCACAGAACTGATTTGACATTTTTTTAAAAAAAATTCCTTTTCTAACATTTCTTAAGGAGAATAAGGCGTCATACTAAATAAATGCAAGTCTCTGCTGAAGATGCACCAGTAGTCACATCAGAATAACTACAGGAGATGATTTCTTGAGGAATAGACCCTTTAAGACATTCTTCCTCCACAACCTTTGATAATGACATTAGCACTGAATTAGCTATCTATGCACCAAACACGGTATTTACAAAATACTGTGCTGTGTCCTGCTAACATCTAATATACAACGGTGCTTATGGGAATAAAATGTTAATTATATTTTAAGGGAAACTAATGTTATCAGGTGAATGACCACTGCACCAAGATAAAACAAATAATCCAGTTTCTACATCTCATGGTCTATCTAATGGTCTCTTCAGCCCAATTATTTTGCCTTGGTATTTTTCACTCTGGCAGAAACAACAGCTAATGGCTCCCTATCTCACCCTTACTTCCACAGAGAGCATGCTTTTCCATTAACTCGTGGGTAAAACCAAGCAAAACCCACTAGTTCACAGCACCCTTGCTATGCTATGGATTTTTCATGTCTGTTTTACATGCATTTGCAGTTTCTTTTAACCTGATTACACTTCCTTACATGCAAACATTTGGGATCTAACACTTCAGACCTCTCAATAAGCCCTGGTGTTTCTCTTTCCATCTGATGCCTTGTTTCTTCTGCAGTCTGCAGATTAAATCAATACCTTCATCTGTCATCACAGAAACAAATATTTATGCTACCATTAATGCACATATAAGACCAAGTTCAACTGAAGAAAATGAAAGTGGTATGCGGCAGAAGAGCAACCACAAGACAAGTAATTCAGGTTCCCTTTCAAAAGCCTGGTTTACTGCAATTTTTTACTCATCTTATAATTAGTGACATTCAAATTTTTTTTTTCCTCAGGCCTTTGTGACTTTGGAGGTTGGAGCAACACCTGCATTATTCAGTGAACTGCACCACAGGCATGTGAAATTGCAGAAGGCTTCAAGATACACACACTAGTAAAAACACAAACACTCTTTTGAAAAGAAGTGGGAAAAAGGAGGACTTCACTGTACCATCTCTTTGCATTTCTGTATAGAAACAAAACGCTTTCGGAAAAGCTCAAAACCCAACGGCTCCCCAAGGGAACTTTTACTGTGGGTATTAGGCTTGGGTCAGAACTTAGCATTGAAGTCATAACTTGACTTTTATGTTTAAACTTTTAATATCCAAAGAGAACGGCAGTTATCCCTGTGAGGAAAAACAGTAACAACACCCAGCTGGCTACTTAGACAAACAGGACAGATCCCAATTTGCAATTGTTTCTAAGTACTTTCACAAACAGGGTAAAGAAAATGAAAGGTCCTTAGTCTCTGTATCATTGAACATCATTCCTATCCTACCAGGGATTTCACAGGCCCAACACAATGCAAAGATAAGTTTTTCCCATAGATTTAATCCAAACACCTTGCAAAATAGAAACTCAGTCTTGAAACACAACTCAAATATGGAAATCTTCCTCCTGAACGATTTTTCAAGGTATCGCTTGACTAAATAGGGAATTCATGCAGCTTCTTTTCACACTTGAAATATCAAAACAAGAATGCAACCTTCAGATTTCCTTCACAACCTTCAAATTTCCCTGGCAACAAACATATAGTGTTTATTCACATTTTCTGCCTCCCAAGAATACCACCTGAGGTAAATGCCAGCTTTCTGAACAATTCAGTCTCTGTTACCCACCTCCATTCTGAATACCAAAACCTGAGATGCCTTGATGCGTGCCATGAAAGTGCAGAGGTCACACTGTGTCACATGGAGAGGTGAGCCCTATTCAAGCCCTGGATGGCCACGGGAAAAGGTAGGGCCCCATTTTTGTAATGTGATTCCACAGTAACCTGCAACCAGATTTAACTCACACAAAAAGGGGCAGTCTTTTGGGTGGGAATCACCCCAGCCTCTGAAAGACTAAATGCATCTCTTTGGGCTTGACAGCAAGACACGGCTTAAAGCCTGAGCTGCTCATGGAGCTGAGGTGCTCCCAGACCCCTATGCGTCCCAGCTGGATGCAACACTGGGTTTGTGCAAGGTGAAAGCCAAATTGCTGCCCAGTTCTCTTTTTGGAGGTCACGTTGTCTCTTCGACAAAGCTTTTCTCAGATAATTTGTCTCTATGCTTGTAGTCCTTGTACCTAAGATACCACAAAAGTACCTATGTTACAGACAAAGAGAGCAGGATGGATGCCATGGTTTTGTGGGCACTACTAACCTGATGCGTTTAATTGTCAGCAGCCCCACTACAGAGAAGTGTTCATGGTTAGAAGATACAGAACAGAAAAAAATCCTCCAGTTCACGATCACATTAGAGAGATAACAGAAGTAATCTGCCTGCAATTTGCATTAGCACAGGGATAAAGGTTAATCTCTTGCTTCTGATCTGTGTAACACATCAGCAGATACACCCAGTTGAGATTGAGACTGCAATAAACGAGTGGTATCTAAGGTTTTTGGATTTTCTGTGCCCAAATATCCTATTTATTGCTGTAATTCCCCTGCACCAGCACAATTTCTACATGCATGTGTAAGTGCTAAAGAGAGTAAGCAAAATAGACTAGGATAAAACAGAAAAGAAAAAAAAAGTATTTCATAGAATCATAGAATAATCTAGTTTGGTAAAGACCCTCAAGACCATCAAGCCCAACCATCAGTTGATCAGCAACCTGATCTAGTGGGTGGCAACTCTGCCCACAGCAGGGGTTTGGAAGCAGAGTCTTTAAGGTCTCTTACATCCCAAGCCATTCTATGATTCACTTACCTACTCATAACGAACTATTTGCTTCTTGCTACAAATCTGTGTGTGAACACTCAGGCCACGACATTTAGTCAGTCATGTAAGTTGTGTTAAAAGAACAGACAGCAAGACAGTAGCAATACTGCATGTACAAAGCCACCACTCAAATCCTCACTGTGTTCACTTGGGCAATAAAAATATATCCATAAAATATGTATTGCTATTAAAATTAATTACTGATTATTGGTGCTTAGACTGCAAAGACAGTAAAACGCACAGCTTTAAAACATCTGCATGCAGCTTTCTCCTATTATTCAAAATAAGGCACTAAACATAAAAAGCAGTGCTCAACAGGTACTCTTTAAAAGACAGCGGCTGCAGTCAATGCAAGCTTTGCTGTTCACATCAGTGTAACAGGCTGCTCAGCTTTCCTTATCGTCAGAGGGAGCAGAGCAGATTCAGGGCAGAGCTCACAGCCCAGCTGCTTCTTCCACGCTAACATTTTACTACACTGATTGGCATGAAAGGAGCACTTAGGGACCTGTTCTGGGCTCACGGCTCAGTGGTAATGGGCATGGCACCCATGCAGAACAAAACAGCTTTCCCACTCTAACATCCTCGGTTAAGTTTACACTCAGAGACAACATACACATCCCACAGACCAAGGGCTCCTGTGACTTCAGAACAGAAGACAAAACAGTGACTGAAGGGCCTACCTTTGAGGGGGCAGACTCACTCTTACCAAGCCCTTTCCACAACACAAGGGCAGTCTGGCTTCTCCTATACAGAGCCCAAAGATGGCTCCTTACCCAGGACACACATCAACCCTCTTTGGTGCCTGTATGCATTTGTTCCAAAATCACCACTTTTGCCAAGGAAAAAATAAGCAAATAATTTGTAAAACATTTATCTTAATGAAACTAAACCATGACACAGCTATGACACATTGTGATTGTGACAGGATTACTAGCACTGCCTAAGACATCACAGGATCTGGGCGCTAAATTACAGATCTCTTGGGGTCAGACTTACGTACACACCACCTCGTATACAACAGTCAGAATTTTTAATGGAATCTATAATATATCACTGCCACCTCCAAACACTAAATTACCTTCAGTAAGACTGTTAA
Organism: Numida meleagris; assembly: GCF_002078875.1. Lineage (NCBI taxonomy): Eukaryota > Metazoa > Chordata > Aves > Galliformes > Numididae > Numida > Numida meleagris. The sequence goes on from NC_034412.1 coordinate 56,463,857, forward strand.
GAAAGCACAAGAGTTCAAAAAACGAATTGGATTCTTGCCTTTTGCCATCTGTTTACCAAGTAGAATAGGCATGCTTTCAGTCTCTTGCAATCACAGATACAAGACGTACTCTTACACAAAGAGTGAAAGCTGTAAATCAGAATTTTGTTTTACAAACATTGTTTAAGTCAAAAATGTACAAGTTTTCTTACTGCATTAGCAGTGTATCACCAGACAGCACAAGCTAATGAGCACGGTCACCACCAGAGATGCACACTGTTGGAGTATTCAGAAGTTAGAACTCTGCTGGCACTTCAGCTGTCATGAGAAATTCTCCATTCTGCTGTTATTTTCAGTTCCTTTGTGATTTCCAAGATGACTTATCATAGATAATTTTAGAACACTGAAGACACTGACCTCAAGGGAGGGAAAGTATTAACTCAGGCTTGTGCACTCAACAAGTACATTCAAGGCCTTATCAGGAATGCCAGCTCAGAAGAATCTTAAGGACTGGCTGGCTATGCAATGAAGGCTACAAAGAGCCCTATGTTCTGCAACTGTCCAAGTTGGTTTGTTGGGCTGTTTTTTTGCCCTGAAACTTGAATGTTTGCAAACACTCACCCATATTTTGCAGGGACTCCAAAGCCAGAGTCAGGCCAAGCAAGGCCGGCCATGGCCAAAATTCACCATTTGAAGAACTTATTTCCAAGTGCTAGGCTCAGGGCTGATGCTGGTGTAAGTACAAATGAATATATGTCAGGTCCTATGAAGACAGTTCTAGATAGGCTGTAATTTGCCTCTTTTCCTATGCCCAGCCTGCAGTGATGATCATTTCTGGCTCAAGGTCATACCCATGACAGGAACTAGCCTGGTTACCCCATAAGGCCAGTAGAGCTCCTCATGGATGGTATGATGATGTGGAGTGACTTAGCCCCCAGAAAGGTTGCATAGAAACCACGATGAAACACTAATGTTGGACTGGAGTATCCCATGGGGAACCTCTACCCATAGGACACAGATCCACAGGGAATTCCAATACCTCTATTTTTGTCTTTTTTATTTCTAGAGCCTCTGGAAATCAAGATGTTAAGCCCTTCTCAAAGCTGGGGAACAGTTTATGGTTAAGACCAATGTCAGATTCCCTTCATCTCACAGAATAGCTGTAATTTCCCTATATTCCATTAGTGGTTTAGTTGTGAAGCCTAAGAATAAATACTATTGATTCACAACACTTGTTATAAATTCACTCCCAGCAAGGTGATAAGGACTCTAGCTCTGATCCATCAAAGTGCTTTGGGAAAACACTTAACTTTAAGCGCATGAGTACTAACACTGCTGTCAGCACTTTGCTGGATCATAGCCACAGGGCTCAGCATTTTGCAGCAGAATCCTCATTATTGAGTGCATTTATCAAGTTAGCTTCCCGCACACAGAACAGGCCTCTTCTATCATTAGTAGCCTAATATCTTATTTGCATTTAAGCAAAAGCTTCCTTTTAAAAATCACGGGCCATTAAAAACAAAACAAAGCTACAGCTACTGAATAAAATGCATAAAACGTACATGTTCCTGCTTGCTACCATCACTCACCTTCTTAATTCCTAGATTGGCTCCTTTCTTCATACAAGTCTTGCTGCATCCTTCTTCCTGCTGCTATGAAACTCTAAACCCGGTAAATTCACCAAAGGCAAGGACCATTTTTAAACTCCGTGGGAAATTTCCTTCTCTGCCAAGCCTGCCACTCTGTATGATACACCAATCAGTCTTGCTGATGAATTCTAATATTAAAGCCAAATTACTGAGCACTCCAGCGGAATCAGGGGCAGCCAAATAAATTCCTTGTTTCCACTTGAAGAACAGCTACTGATGAGGTGCAGCAGGTCAGAGGGAAGAACAGGGCAAGTCCTTAACTCCCGTGGTAACTAGTTTTGGATTTCCTGTAGCACTCCTTCTCTGCTATCACCATCCTTCTCTCACATCTTGTATATTAATGCAAGAAAAGCATAAACTCCACACCTTCAATAGGACCCTGAGCTGGCCACAGCTTTGCATAATCATGAACCAGACATTTTCCATAAGCAAGTTCCATAAAGTAGAAGGCTTGAAATTAATAGGCTATGTAAGAACAAAAAACTAGAATAGTTAAATAGTAAAATGCCAAAGTGGCTGAAGAGCTGAAGTTAGAAGGTTTATATACCTCTGATGTACAAATCCATACCCATCCCACCCTTGCCCAGCAGGTCTCTGTGTCCTTCCCTGCCTTCGGACTGATGGTAGCTTTCTGGGTCAGGTCAAGTGCTGCCCAGTCCCTCACTCTTTTAAAGGAAATGGCAGACAAAGAGAAAAAAATCCAACAGATCTCATTCTTCCTGCCAATCCCAACACCCTGCCCACCTGCCTGGCACTTCAGCATGACCAAGGGTACCTGTCCTCCCTAAAATCTCACGTTCCAAGCACTGAAATGAAGCTAACTAGCAAATTCAGCGCATATCATAGTGCATTACAAGTGCTTGGGAAATAACTCTTGATACTACCAAGGGAAATTTTGGTGCCCCCAACTTCCCAAGGGCTAACTTCTGCAGTATCTGCAAGAAAATGAAAGGAATAAAACCCGCCACAGGACTTTTTGCTTAAGAGCAGACTGCTGCATGGTATGTCCAATCTTTAACCCCACCACATGAGCAGCTGCAGCCACAGCAGTACACGATGAGTCCCCTGTGAATGTTCTTTGAGAGCTATCTAGCTAGGTTCTCGGTACCCAAGTGCAGGCATTTCCTTATGTTGCAGACATGTAAAATGCTCCACTGCAACTAATATGAAGGACCTGATTTAAACAGCTGCTTGAGAACAGTGGGCACGAAATGGGGGATTTTGCAACGCTCCTTTGGAATGAAGGATGAATACCTCCAGCTTGAAACTGTGGCTTCCCAAGAGGGAAGAACTGATTTATCAGGTTCTTAGGGAGAAATGGAAAGTGCTCAATGGATTTGGCAGCTCCCTATTGTGCCACCTTCTGAATGTTCCATGTCAGGAAAAACATGCTTCATTTTGAGGGAATCCAAGGGGGAACTGGAGGACAAGCACGAGAATAGAAAGCATGAGCTATGAGCAGAGAAAAAGAAGCAAAGTTGCTCAGTCCAGAAGAAAAAGGAGTAAAAAAGAACATAAGTCTCAAGTAAGTACGAAGCTGCTCTCTCTGGAGCAAGACAACACAGAATTAAATTAAAGAAAAGTTTCCAAGGACAAAAATAATGAAAAACCAGAAAAAAAAAACAAAAAAAAACACCCCATGAACCTGTGGTGTCAACCTCTGGAGGATTTTAAGCAGATTAGATGAGCATATCCTGAGATCCTTCCAGACAAACAGCTGGGCATCATAAGGTGAGTGACAAAAATAACATGGATGTTGAAAGGCAGAAATTTGGGAAACATGCATTTCATGCCATTTAACCAGCCTGCATATTTGTGCCAAGAGATGTAAGGAAAAAATCTGAATTGCTGAAAGTGGCTAGTCATACAAAAGGATGGCACCATGATAAAGCATCAGACCAGAGGAGATAATACCCGGCTTTCTGGCACTGCCAGAGACTTGTAGCATGACCATGGGTAAGTCATTTCATCTTTCACTGCTGTTACCTGTGCCATGAAGATAATGATAATTCCTTTATCTATTTTGACTTGAGTGGCAGGAACTAACTATTCAGATGCTGCCAGCACAATCTTTGCTTTGTCCTGCAGGCTCTGCACTAAGGCAAATAAAGAAAAGAAGGAATACCTGCAAGCATTACTCCTGGCAGCCAGCTTCTTCTATTTAAATCACAAGCAACTTGGCAGCACCATGCTGAGCTCAAACGTGGAACAAAAACCCTACATGAGTGACAAAAAGTAAAATTACAGAGCAATTTGTGTTAAAGGCTTAATTTCTTTAATTTAATAACTCTCTTCAACTTCTGTCTGCAAGCAGAAGCACTAGTTGTGTGCTTAAAGATGAACGCTGTGTAAAGCGCTTTGCTGAGGTGAAACCACAGAGATCACAATCAGGCAACACAAAGCCCAGGATGAACATCAGTGCTGTGAATGGGATAGGTGCAGCCATGTATGAAAGCAGGGCTCTTGACTCTCCCACTCTGCAGAGACATTAGCTTCCTGCACGTTACAAATACAAGCTCTCTTGTAACAAAACACGGCAGGCTTTTTCAGTCCAGTTGGTTTCTGAAGGCGTTGAAAAGGATTTAAAGACAAACTCAAGAATACTCCAGAAATAGCTTTAAATCAAAACACTGTTGATGTAAAAATCCAGTTGCTGACTGCACAGGGACTCTCTGCTCTGATTTTTCCCACTTCTGCTCACAGGTTATGTCCTTAACACCTGTACTCAGCCGTGTCACCACAGACTCTGCGGTTCAGAGCAATGCTACAGGAACGGGAAAACAGACCAAGCACCTGACTATGGGATTCTCATATTGAAGCTAAACGGTCCCAACAGATGTCAAATGCTTAAAATTGTAGCTGTGCATGTGATAAATAAATGGGCATATCTTTAACTTTCCTTCAGCAGCAGCAGAACTCTGGTCAACGAACAGGTTTCCACCTGCAACACACTTAATGCGATCTGTATTAGTTGGTGGCTTCATCTGGTGTCCTTCTGCTGCAGTATGTTTCTCTGCTTTGCTGGATATAGCAGATCAAATATTAAGCAAGAAATCTGCACATGGAATAGCACAGCAAGGATTTTATGCCTGCTTTGTCTTGCATTTTGGATAGTGCTGCTCTCAGAAGCATTAAGGAAAAAATATGCCATAAATTCACATTCTAGATCCGTTCACTTCCCAGCTAAGAAATGCCAAGTACTGGCTTCACAATTTGTAGATATGGCTAGATAGAAGCTTACAGGAACCACGCAACCTAATGCTCCAGAGTGAAGCTGCACTCCCAAATATATCTTGAGGCTTTGATGACCTCTTCTAATCCAGCACTGCCACAAACTCATGAAAAGTCTCCCTGCATCCAGATTCATAGAATATCCCAAGCTGGAAGGGAGCCAGAAGGATAACTAAGTCCAACCCCTGGCTCCACACAGCACCACCCAAAACCCAAACTCTATGTCTGAGAGCACTGTTCAGCTGCTCCTTGACCTGGCAGCTCAGGGCCATGCCCACTGCACGGGGCAGACTGTTCCATGCCCACCGCCCTCTGCTGCAGAGACTTTTCCTAACCCGCACCTGACCCTCCCCTGATGCAGCTCCATGCATTCCCTCCGGCCCTGTCGCTGTCACCAGAGAGCAGAACTCAGCTGCTCGTCTTGCACTTCAGACCTCCACCATCTTTGCAGCCCTTCCTGGGATGCTCTCCAATAGTTTTATGTCCTTCTTATATTGTGGTGCCCAAACCCACACCCAGTGCTCAAGGTGAGGCTGCACAGCAGAGGGGACAACCCCTCTGTTTGCCCACTGGCAGTGCTGGGCCTGGTGCACCCCAGGTTACAGTTGGCCCTTTTGGCTCCAGAGCACACTGCTGGCTCAGATTCAACTTGCTGACAGCCAGCACCCCCAGATCCCTCTCTATGCTGTTCTCTGGCCTCTTGTCCCATAGTCTGTATGTGGGTTGGACATTCCATCTCTACCAGAGAGAAAGACAGGCTGTGCAGGGGGGCTGAGCTAGAGGAAGGACAAATTCAACCAGGAACAGCTGGGAGTAGTGACCACTGTAGCACGTTGTAGACCTGCTTTTGGCAAGGTTGCACTCCCTGTACTTTTCACTCCCCTGTTCTCAGCTTTATAATTGCTAGAAAACATGATATTTTTTTTTTTTTTGAAAAAAGTATTTTACAGCTTTTTTTTTTTTTTTTTTAATCACTGAGGGCTACCCACTTAGGTACATGTGGGAATTCATTAAGACCCTTCAGACAGTGTCTTTAGTCATACGCAGGACCGTCATCTCAAGATCAAACTTGTACAACAGTTTATCTTCATGGGGCCAGAGCTCAAGATACTTGGACTGAAGAGCCAGAAACTGAGCCCTACTGGTTTGATTGCTATTCTATTCCACAGGACATTGCCTATCAGGATGACTTTCTTCTCCTTAAATGTGCCCTTTATAAATGTGAGGTAACGGTAAATGGCATTAAAAATGTGAATGATGAATGCTATGCATCCAGCAGGATGATTAAATAACGAAGGGTAGATACTGGGATACATTCACTTCCCTGCCTTCTGACACAACAATTGATCAACACTGAGCTATGGCAGAAACAAAACAGAGACTACCTTCTCTCACAATTCAGTTTCTATTCTCCTTTACTTATTCCTCCTTTTACACAGAGAAAACGATCATTAACTAGCTCTGTTATTAATTCAGCAGTATTGAAAACTGGATCCTAACAATGCATGTAATTGATCCCATTTTTATAGGACTGCCTTCCAAGCAGTAGCAAGGGTAAAACATTCAAGTTACTAAAGTCTTTGCAGTGAATGCAAGAATAAAAAAGACTGGGGTTTAAATCAGGATTCAATTATAGTGAAATATTCAAATGTTGCTAAACTGCCTCCTAAAATTGAGAAGTATCCTTACCATAAGAGAACTAAAGATAGTTAAGCAGGCCTATCAAAGACTAATATTTAAAACAGTTTAGTTAAAACCATACAGACAAACTGATCTCAACCAGAACTTGCTTTATGTTCATTTATCATGAATTAGCAAGTTTATTATTATTATTATTAGCAAGTAAACCAAGATAATCAATTTTAAATCAACATCTCTAAATATTAAGCCCAGAAGAAATAATTTAACTCTTTCACAAAACATCACTGAGTTTTCATCTTCCTTTCAGTCAATAACAATTCATCCCTGGGGGTATATTATCAAACATCACCACACTGTGAGTATTGCCCATCTTGCCCTATGTTGTTAATTAGAAAAAAGCTTTTTTACCTACTAGTGGTGTCTGCTTAGGCTCCCTGGACTACCCTCTCATCGGCCTTCTTCTACTAGTGACTGATTTATTAAAGGAAACTAGGTTTTTTTTTTTCAGTGTTAACATCCATTTAAAATGTTATGTAGCCAGAAAAAAAAAAATCCCATCCAGTCATACAGCTGCTGAAGCTGAACAACTGTTTGCAAGGACATGTATTATCTCATATGGTATGCAATTGTTTTATTTATTGTACACCAACCAAAATTACGCAAGCCATTAATGCCTGTCAAACTGTTTGTGAACTGCTCTGGTAAGAGCTTCATATTCCTTACCTCTTTTGCCTGCTAAATGAAAGGCATTCTGACCATGTAGGCACATCTTGCCTTGTATCTCAAGAAAGATATTGCTATCACCATTGCATGGTTTCCAGTGCCCACTTAAGGACTGCATCTGCTGCATAAATACGGACTGGAAGTTCCTACCTGCATCATTTGGGTGCTGCTTTCATTTTGAAGCTGCTGGAGATAGTTGCTGTCTTATTTTGTTTATTCTGAGTATAGCCTTTAAAGCCTGGATGTGACATTTAAAAGTGCCATTAAATGTCCATATCCTCTCTTGCTGATAAATCTTGTGTAACACAGCAGTATATTATTATCTCAGTGATCTAATTCTTAAGATCATCTCTTTACTGGCAAGAGCCAGGATGGTCACTATGATAAGCTCTAGGAACCCAAAAATATCTCACTCACTGACCCAGTAATAAACCTGATCCTCTCCACTTCATCTTTTCCTCAGTAAGGTACTGAGGATCATATACTATGTCTACATACTAAATGACTTGGCAAAAGGATTCTCAGAAAATTGTGGCAAAGGTCAGCAAGACATTACATTGTTAAAAGAATGAATATCAAAATTATTATACTTTCATGCACTGGAGATCTTGTGTTCTCAGAATCCTGGAGGAAAGAAAACAAAAAGACTTTTAGAGTTGAAATTCCAAGTATGACCCCAAACAGAAATGCAAGCTGTGGCTGTGCACATATTCAGAGGAATAAGAAGGAAAATTCAAATCTACCCAAGTCCTAAGGTCAAACCTTACACTTCTCTACATAAACATTTACTCTCATCAACCTCTTCAGAAGTAGCTTCCATGCAACTAAGACTTGAACTTGATCCACCAAAGAATGGGGAAATGTAATATAATATAGTCCACTAGGCACGGAACTAGCCAAAGCCATGAATGAAACATGCCCCAAAAAGCTGCCTGATCTGACCTATGGTCAGCTGCAAATTAAGACAGAAAAAAACTACCCTTCTATTTTGAAAGAGATCACTTGTATGATACTTGCACTGTTCAGCAGCCCTCATCAGGAAGGAGTAAGCTAACTCTGTGTTCACGTCCTGAGCACTAAAGAGTAGACAAGAAACATGGAGGGAAGAAGAGGACACAACTATGTTAAGTTCATGGCATAACCCTGACTCCACAGTGGAATGCGCTGCCACCAGACCCTGCTGGCTTTTGGTCCCTTCCCAGTCCTACTGTGTGACCTCGGCCAAATCCCTACCTTTCCCTCTCGCCACCTGTAAAACTTGTGGGAAGGGCATTCACGTTCTTTGCAGAGTATGGTGACGTTCACAGTTGGTGTGTTCAGCCTCCTCTCTGGCGGTAGCTTTAGGCCTGTGGCTGAAAAAATCTCTCCCCGGAGACTCTCCTTGTCCATTCCTTCCCAAACACATTTAATTAAAAAGCCCACAGTGCTGCTGAGCTGCTAATGACGATCTTTTATTGAAAAGCCTCCCTTTCTGGCAAGTTGCTTCTGTCTTATTCCTAGCCATGATTTCCAGCCTTATTTCCATAACAAGCTGCTTCTAACTACACACTGGTTGCCTGACAAGAAAACATGCTTGTACCCTAACAACAATTTTTCTCACTGGATGTGGCACAGTCCTGTGCCTGGAATTATTTCCTAGGCATGTCTCTTCCAGGTTGTTCCCCAGAGCCCAAGTGCCTCTTCTCCGATGCTGGCACACAGAACTACCTGCATGACAGAGCTCACACTGAAATGAACCTATTCCCTCCTGTCCCTCACTCTTTTTTCCTTTTGTGTGTGTGTGTATAAAACACACAGTGGTGAATACTGCAGCCAGCAATGGGGAAGCCTCTTGAAAGGCATAAATATCAGGGGTCTGCAGCATGATTGTACCGGGGTTACGGGAAGCATCTGTTGCCTTTCTGAGCTCTCTCCTATCACTTAACTGTACAACTGCTTGGATGACAAGAGTGTCTCTCTGACAGGCTCTTAAGTATTCTAAACTAGATTAATCTCTGTGCAGAAAGCAGCAAAGCTATAGATGTTTCCTAATGGTTTGGAGTGCCAGCTCCCATGATAAATATACACCTCCTACATGCAATTATGCCTGTTTCTTAATAGCATTAAGATGGCTCCAAGATACTAATTACCAAATAAGAACTTTGCAATTATACTCCATCATACCTTACTCCTGACATAGTTTCTTTTAAATAAACAAGGATTATGGTTTTGACAGCACAAAAGAAAAGGGAGTTTTTCCTTTGATCTGCTTAACTTTGAGTGTGATCATGGAATTACAGAAGAACAAAAATTCCCATTCACTGGGAAGTGCTGGCAGGATTCATCGCAGTCATTTCACCACTCTTAAGAATAGTTGTTATTCCTTTTATTAATCAGTGGGAGTACTGATGCTATCTGAAGTGAAAGCAATCTCACTAGCTGATTCCTGCTGTTCTCCAGCTAGAGTTTCAGTGTTTGGCATGAACTGTTTGCAGTCATACTTTTACTTAACAAGATCCAAGGTATTCCCCATACCTAACGCAACATCATCAAATAAAAGAAACCTCCTACCTACATTAGCTGTTGGCACGTTGCTGGCGAACACCTTACACTCATAAATAAAAAGTACAGAAAAGCTTACTTCCGAGGCACATGAGAGGTCTATCACAAGACAGATGTGTCAAAGCCACCCAAACACAGAGGTATTACCTTTCCAGCAAACTAAACAGCAAAATCCCTTGCTGCCTACAATAGGAAGAGAATTAAGCCAGTTTTGAGCCTTTTTTAGAGATCTCTACTCAGTGTTTCCTCCTGACATTAAAATACATAATCAGACATGGTTACCCGAGTAAGAAGCAAACTGAGTGAGATTATAACCTGGGTAATCCCAAAGTGTGAGCATTTGCAGCATTAAACACAATGTGAAAGGATGCACTAATGATAGCAATATTTTTACACTGTTCATGCAAGCACAGAGACAAATGTTGCGATCTGTCTCTGTCTGCCTTTCTGGAGTGCTGTTTTACGACACAGTTAACGATTTGGCAAAAAGTAATAGCCTTGTAGTGCAGCAATTGCAAATGATCTTTCCCTTGCTTCTTTGAAGATGAATAACGGAAGCCTGCATTTGACCCCTTTATGAGCATTTTGCTTGTGGTGGGAGGAGGAAGGGAGGAGGAATAAACACCTAAAAATAGAAGCGTGCAAGTGATGCTATGATGTACAGCTACCTTGTTTACCATTATCCTTAGCCATAGATTTATCACCTTGCTCTTAAGCTGTACATCTTTTCTTTCCTTTTTTTCTCCCCTCTTCCCTTCTAATTGGAACTCCGTCTGTGAAATGTAATTAAGGCTCTCATAAATACTGCCAGCAAGCGCACCTTTTTCTTCCAAGTAACTACCAACATCTTCCAGAAGACCTCATCAACCCCTCACAGAATATAGACTAATATATCTTCGCACGCCGTTCAGGATTGGGAAGCCAATCTTCCCACCTTCCACATAATTAAAGTCACCCACATTATGCTTTTCCTTTGCCACCCCCTCCCCTTCTCCAACATATGTATCACCCTGTCATCGGCTCCTTCCTTTCATCTGATTTATTCAGTTTCTAATCACTGAACAAAATCCAGCGCTTTTACAAAAAGCTGATGCGGTCCCAGGCAGAGCTTGGCACGAGGCTTCCTTTTTCTTGCCTCCTCACATCTTATATTAAAAGAAGGTGCTTTCAACTCTCCTCTAAGGGGGACTATTTCCTGCAATCTAGAGAGTTTATTCATGCCTGCAGTGAAAAAATACCCTCTTCTATTCAGGGTAAATGACTGAGACATTAACAATGAAATTCAATGGTACTTCAAAGACTCCTTTGGGCCCTAAAGGTTGTGAAGGGCTGCCCAGGGATTGAATGAAGCCCAGATAACCGAACAGGTGGCTTCATTTGGTCTGTGAAAAATAGCCGCTGCTTCTCTCGGAGAGGAAAACACTCCCAACTGGGCCAAATGGCTGCTATAAAAACGTCTGACTTGAGGCACCTCCGAGGTTTTCAAGCACCCACCTGGCAAATGGAAAAGGCAGCTGCTGTGCGTTGCCTGAGTGTTGCTCCAAGAGACACGGCCCCAAATCTCTCCCTTCTCAGAGAAGGAGAGAGGTGGCAACTGCGAGACTGACCTCACGGAGCTGGTGTTTTACATCCCATCCCTATGAGTACAGCTAGCAGCTGTAGCAGCAGACATGAGCAGATGTGACAGCCCCACAGTTCAGGTATTTGGATATTCTCCTGTTAAAACATTGGCTGAGCCCCTTGAGCACATGCCTGACCTCAGATAGAGGGCCAGAAAGCAATAACTGCGTGAGCCTCTCTGGCTGCAGCATCCCAGTGGAGGACATCCCGACAGCCCTGCGTGAGATGCGGGAGGCAGCCTCACCTCCAGCCCCTGGCAGAGACTGTCCCAGGAGCCGGGTTCAAAAGTTAAAAAAAGGCAGAGAAAACAGGAGGAGCTGCTGAAGCCTTCTCTCAGCTCTCAAGAGGATAAACAGTGTCAGTGTCTTTAGCACTTCATTACTGCTATCGCTTGATTTTGTTAAGTGCTTTTTTTGGACCCTCGACAGTGAATAGTTGCCAAGATACTCTAAATACTATTACTGCCAAAGGCCACATAAAACCGAACCTATTTACTGAAGAGGTAGCAATTGCTCTCCCCCTGGATAGAAAGTCAAACAGATCAGGATTTTAGTTACACTGAATTGCAACGGTACAGGAATTTGCAAGCGCTTGCAATGAACAGACATATTATTAATGGCTCTTTTTTTAGCAGACAAAGCACAGTTCACCATCCAAACGTATTCCAGTCAATATTTTGCACTCAGCTAGGAAGGGCAGCTGGACTTGGATCAAAGATTGTCTTTCTTGGTTGACAAACTACAAGAAGGAAAAAGAGAACTGTCACTACTGCAGTAAATATTTGGGAGCAAATGGACCCCAAGCCACACTCTTCCCTCCAAGCTCTTCAGCACCATTGGCTCACTGAATACTTCAGATGAAAATACTGTTGTGTATCCTTTTGCAAAGACAGACCAAGCTTCAACCAAGTTTGCAGCCTTCTGCATGTGGTGCTGCAGGGAGAAGAAACTTGGCTGACATAAAGCAGCTGCGGAAGCCAGCTGGGAATCCGCCCCCATCATGGGAGCCAGCTTCTTGCTGCAACTACAACAGCACGAGGTTTTCACATCTAATGCTGCAGCAATCTTGAAACCACACCATCTTGAAAACAATTCAGAAAACAAACAAACAAACAACACTGAGCCCATTTTCACTTGAGCTACTCCTCAGCTTACCTCCAGTCAAGCGTGACTGGCATCTCTTATTTGCTCTTGAAGTCAGTTTAGCAAACTGGCTAGGAAGCATCTTCAGTGCAGCTCAGGGCTCCAGCAGGCTTCCAGCCCGTGTGTGCCCTCTGGTCACACCACACCTTGTGCCTCTGTTTCTCCATCAGCAAAAATGATGCCCGAAGAGCCTCCCTGATGGGAGGTGATGCACAAGTAGCAGGCAATGAAAACCACAAGAGCAATGTACTGACAAGAGACATCTCTTCCACACATAATGAGCACATGGCACAGACAGAAATCCCCCCAAAATGTATCTGAACCTGCCACTACAAATTCTGTCACTGGGCCAGACCTGCTGCGTTAAACCTCCCCTGGCCTTTGCTAGAAATGGCACGTGCTGTGTGGATCAGGTCTGGATACAAGAAAGCTGAGCCAACTGGAATTTATTTACTGCATTCATTTGCATAATGACCATGTATTTTCCTTCCATATTTTGTCCCAAATGAAGAACTAGAAACTGCACAAGCAGAATTTAAAATAGCAGTCATCAGTTGATCAGTACTATCAGAGGCTACAGGAACAGTGTGAGGCCACTGTAGACGCACAATTACTATCTGAGCACAAGAAATACTTATCAACTACTTGACTACTTCTCAAAGCTTTTTTTTGTTTTATAGAGGTGCTCTGAAGAGGTTGCACATAGCACCTGGGGCCCTGCAAAGCTATCTGACTGGCAGAAGTTCCCCTTGAAGCCTCAGCCAACACATAGCAGAGAGTTTAGTGCATCACCTCCACAGAGAGCACAGGGCATTTTGTCCTTCACGCACATCCAGCTTTGCTAGTTGTTGTGTGCAATTTTGGAAAAGGTGAAGATGGGTCTGTGCCCTCATGTGCATCCTGCCCAGTCATCCTCCAGCTCCTCTAAACCTCCTTGAGGTGACTGAGTCACACTTGGTACCAAGAGATATACAATAAATTAAATAACCTGGTAATTTCTGCAGCAATGGCCTTCCAGCTTACTGAACTGGGTGAGAACACCTCTCTGTGGAAACTGCCCTTGCATGGCCAGACATTTAGAGGCTCGCACTGTAAGTCTTTGGCAAGGTCAGCGTGTGATTTCATGCTTAGTACTACCCCTTGCTGGAATGAGACAGAACCACAGAGCTGCGTGTTTTAATGATTCAAAGCAGGAACCCACTGCAAGGAAGGCAGAGTCCTGGAGGTGACAGGACAACGGTCCCAGAGGCCTGTCATTGGTAACAAGCCACACTAATGCAGAACTGTATGAAAGACAACTCAGGGAATATTGCAGTTAATGATGTACTTGGCTGAGCAATGGTTTCTCTCCTCAGTTTGAGGCAGACTGCAGAAAAGTTGGGAAGAAGCTTTGAACATCCTGAGCTGCACAGAAGGTCCCGTAAACCTTTGCAAAGTGAAGGACAGAAGGGAAACACACTGTTATCACTATTATCTGATTCAAACTTGTTTTCTTTCATCTCATTTAGGGCCACAAAGCAAAGTAGCACATCTTGCCTCAGCCACTAATGCTAGTTTAAGAGGATACATAATTCCAGTGATTTTTTTTCCCAAGGGTACTGTCACAAGGACTTAGGTAACTGCATGTCAATCAAACCTAGCAGAAACAAACAAACAAACAAAGCACAAAATAACTCAAGTTTTATACAAGCAGGGTGCAGAAGCATGGTGGGCAACTTCTATGCATGCCCACTGGAAGGCAGTGAGCAGGTGCTGGCAATTTCCACCTAATTCTGCCAGGTTGCTTTTGAGGCCCCTTTGGCTCTCTCTGCCAAATGCCCTGCAATGCTCAGCACTGTGCAGAAATTAAAACGCAGCCTGCTTGGTGCATAGTCCTGTGGCTCACAACGGAGCTGCCTGGCTTTGGATGTGCAGGCAGAACAGGCAGCAGAAAAGTGCAAAGCCACTGGCTGCCCCCAGGATGGCTGACACAGTGCCCTAGCACCGCTTCTGCCCTAGGACACATTTGTCCACCCTGTGGCTGCCATCCCTGGGATGCTTCCGAGCTCAATGGGCTTGTGGGCTTGCTTTTGGAAATACAGTCACGTATGAACTAAGCTCCTGAGCAGAGGGTTCTTTCCAATCACTTCACCTGCCCTCAGACCACAAACGCACAGGGTAGATTTTTCCCAGATACTTAACATTTTGTGTTTTTCTTCCCATCCATTGTCATGAGGCATCTCTCTCTTAAAGGCTTGTTCAAGCTGAAACACTTACTGGATGCGGCCGGCATGCTTTGTGCCTCTCACAGAGAAGCACATTGGCCTGGCTTGCTGCATTGCAGCACAAAAATCCGTCACCTGGTGCCTGCTCGCTGCAGGCCTGGGCCAGTGCCACTGCAGCACTGGGTGTCCTGCAGTTGTTTGGACAGGGCCTTTTGATCATATCCCATATTTATAAAATTATCAATCCTGAAGAAGAAGGCAAGTAAATAAATAATGCTGCTTTCCTTCTGGTGATTTCTATTGTACTGATCTTACCAGAAATCCCATTAAGTTACTTGCTTTGATCGGGACTATTCCTCCAGGATCAGGAAATGCAAAAAGCATTCCACCATGCCAGCAAATGAGCACATCTGAAGCGTGCTTTAATTAAAGCCTTCAAACTCTGAGCTTTTTGCAGTATTTGCATGTATCTGAACTTTGGCCCAGCTGCTCTGAGGGAAATATGGTTTATTGTTCGTATGCCTGTCACCTTGGCACTGCTCTCAGCTCTCCTGATACAGCTCTGCAGCATACTGCTCTCCTCAAAGGAGGAGAGGAGAGAGTGCAGGTTGGGATAAAGCACAACCAGCCTAGGCTCTGCTATTACATTAACCCTCTGCAAGAAATTTAAGTGCCAGAAGTAGCATTTCAGATGTCTTTCCAACAACAAGCAAGGGGCAGTTCGCTATTGAAGTGTATTGTACTAACAACCACAACAGAAGATCTGGAAAGATCTTCCCAGCCTTGCTGAATCACACTTCTCCAATAACAAGCAATCCAGGAGAAAAAATCATTTCAACCTGTGCAATGATGTAAAATCCTGAGCAGGAGGCTGTAATTCATGCACGTTGCAAGCTGGAACTCAGGTTGGATACAGTGAGATCCTTCCTGAGATGCATAAGCGAGCCTGCTCTGGGGGTGCAGACACCAGATGAATCAGCAATAAGAGGATGCAACCAAGAAGAAAAATCCGGTCACGTGAACAAATAAATAGATAAATTACAATCTGCATATTAAAGAGAGGTCAGGCACAAGGCAAGAGAAAGAAGGGAGAAAACCAATGGGGCCAGCCACCCACCTTGATAAGACATGCTACAGGACTGGAAGCCCTCTTTGAATGCAGGACCTGCTAGCATGCTGCTGTGCTCTTTCTTACAGCTTCACATTCATTCACATTCTTATCAGCGCTATAGTTTCACAGGAAAGAAGAAATGCGCTGTGCAGTTGCTATACCCTGTGTGGCATTCCTGTACCACAGCTCACTCAGTGCATAATGACTGAAACTCAGATGCTCCCAACTACTCTGACTCCTGCACTGTCATATTTAACTTTTGAGGAAGATTACTATAAAGAGCTTACTTGGTTCATTAAAGAAGCTGCAGCCAGAGAGCAAACGGGACATCTATTGAATGCCTACTAGTCCCCTGCTATTTATCTAGCGGCTCTGAAAATATTTTTACAGTCTTTTTTTGGCTATTTTTGAGACTTGGTATCATAAGAGCACTTTCAGAAATGTCGTCAATGCAGGCTGCTAAAAATGTGAAATTACTTCTAATGTTAAAATCAGAGAATTAGCGTATCACATCAAGGAATTATCAGCTTGCAGATGGAGACTAAAGAGCTGAATAGGATTTTATTAGCGGTAAAATTCAGAAGCTGCATTCAAAAAAATCTATACATTGATGTCATCTGGGCAGCAAAATCATTTTGGATGCTTTACTTTTGCTCTCTGCCAAGTACTGTGCTCAGCGCAACACAAAGAACTCCTTGGCCCCAAAGACTGCATTTTAAGGTGATTAGAATTAGATTAATATAAGATTACTTGGCAATTCTTTAAAAGTGTGCCAGCAAAATGGGAAATAAAATTTTAAAACAGCTTTATCACTCATGCAATATAACATCAAGGGTGCTCTGCAAAAACATGAGCTTCGTACGGCTCTGACCTTGTGAAGCTTTCATGCCCCGCTTTTAGTATGGGAAAAGAATATCTAATTTCAGCACAGGCTGCTCTGTGCTCTTTCAAAAATCTCAGTATTTGCACCTGATACACTGCTAACAATCCAGACTGGGGATGTGGCAGTCTGGTCTATGGCAGCCGAGGTCTAAGGCTACACTGGTGGTGGCTCTGGAGTGTTAGGTGGGAAATAGTGTCAGCCCTGCTGGCTGCAGTACCTCCAAGCGGGTATTTTCCTTTCCCTTTCCTTCCCTTATACCCAGCTGTGTGGCACTACTTGGGTGCATACCACGGATGAAATTTCCTCAAGTGTAACCAGGCATTTGTTTTTCATAGCTCATGTGACTGTCTCACAAGCAATATGTTCTGAAGGAAACCCTTGCTGCTTTCCTATAAAGATATGCAGTGAAATGAACAAAAAACATACCGCACAAAGTGCAGTAGGTGACACTGGCTGAAGTTCATCAGCAGCATCAAATTTGGGGATTGAGAACTTCAGTGCATTTTTCTGTCCTTCTTTTAGGGAGAGGGTGGACAACCTCCCAGTATATCAATGGGGTTGTTTTATATACTACAAGAATAAAAATGACCTTCAAAATGACTCAAATTCTGTTTTTTTGTTCCTTTTTTTTTTAAATTTCAGTTAATTCCCTCAATGTTCAAGTATGTATTTCTGATATTTTAAGCACAATAAAAATGCTTACACCAAACTATGAGAAAGTGGCAATTACCACCTGGGGAGTTACACATAAAGCTATAAGAGATTCAATTGATCCATAATTCATTTGGTAGCAGACACCCAGCCATCTGGGCTGGGGTGAACTTGCAACTCTGGAATAGGATGGTGACTGAAAAAGATTTTGCATTCAGAATGAATGCAGCCACAAAAACAAAAAGCACAAAAAACAACCCACAAGCCTTTTGTGCATCACTGGTTTTCAGGCTTTACTTTGCTTTAACTACCTACGATTGCTATAACTACATGCAACCATGCTTCAAAAATAAAGTAAATTCAATGAAGGAGAGCCTGGTTGTGACAGAATTGCCACTGACTTCCCTCTGTTCACCCACATACATGCTTCTGCTGGTGTTATGTGTACACATCTTGCTAGACTATTTAGGTTTCTACTTACATAGAACACTTCCTTAAGTTGATAGATAGCATATGGATAGGATTCCACAAATTAAATTATTCTCCTTGCTTGAACACTCACTGTAAACTTGATATATGGCAAAACAGCAAAGCTCTCCACTGGGCTTGAGATTCAGATGGAGATAGATAAGAAGTCAGACAGCATAGAAGTTAAAGGTAGACTTCTCAAGAACACCCAGAATTTGATGCCATAGTGAGCATTTTTTCCCACTGCAATCAGGGGGAAAGCCCCAGCAATTTTGAGAGATGCACCAAGGTCTGGGCTGAGAGCCACTCAAAATTCCTCTGTGGACGTAACTGCAGTATGAAAGGATGGAAGATCCTTCCTCTCAGAGAACAAAGCCTGAACACCTGTTTTCCAACAAAGAAGCCCTCACAATGAGGCAGAAGGTGGTCTCTAAGGCAGTACCAGTTCACTTCTATTTACTAAAATATCCCTGTATCAGTCCATAGTGATTTGTAAGATGACACTTTGCTTTCAGGAGTACGTCATTTAAATTAAATGGTGAGTTCTTGGTACCCGTCTTAATTCACTGGAAGCTAGTGCAGCGTTTCTAAATGACAGTGCTTTCCAATGTGTAATTGCAAACCTTAAACCCTCTATTTATGCCGCTAATAGCTCCTCTCTGACCAACATGAATTTAAAGCATAGCTTAAACTATCAGACATACCAAATTCATATAGAATTGCCTGCAGCTGCTAAAATTTTCTTGGAGTTCATAAAATGATTAGACAAATTCATGGAAGAAAAATCCATTAAGGGCTATAAAGTACACAGAGGTTCTCCCTGGAGGCTTGGGAGCACACTACGGAAACATTAGTGTGCCTTGTGCTCACACTCTTTCTATGGTATCCACTGGTGTCCACTGCCCGGAAGATGACGCAGCTCAGTGGATTGAGTACTGTTACAACTGACATTTACAGCCAAGCTCTGCTCAGCAGCCTGGCTGTGGAAAAGGAGTTTTACAGAAATAAGCATCTGTTTAAGCTTTTCCAGGCCCTAGGCTTGCAGTTCTGGTTACAAAGCAGAGTTGCAAAATGAGTCTTGCTTCCTGTGCGAGACAGTCACATGCAATATGCTGCACTTACTGGAAAATCCTCTTGGAAATGATTTGTTTTTCCTAAAAAAAATAAGCAAGCTGCCCCCCTCCACAGGACAAACCAAACAAGCCGGTGAGACTTGAAATTTGTCAGAATGAGATCTTGAACCTTACAGGTCTTGAACTGGACCTTTCCCAAAGGCAATCTCAGAGAACAGAGCTTCTCAGTGCACTGAGTACTGCCATCTTTTCTCCTCATTTTCTAGTATGTTCTTCCCAGGCTGCGTGGAGCTGCAGTCTGTCTGTTTCAAGAGCACGCAGTTGTTGACCTAAGATTGTAACAAGCCCTACACTGTAGGTTTCCTTTTCCAAACTGCACCTGGCTGCTTTTCAAAGGCTGGTATATTCTGAGTGTTAAGGAAAATCTCTTCTCTTTTGCTCCTTGCAACTGCGGTGTCACAGACTGCATACTCAGAGTGAGGGTCATGGCTCTCAGCTCTCCTCTCTGCTCCTGATAGCTTTCTGGCTGCTCCAAGCATTTAGTGTTTTCTTTTGGTCAAGGAAGAGCCTGGCCCTGCTTCCCAGGCAGTAGTGTGGGATGCCAGGTCCTGTCCTCCAACATCTTTGCTTAAAGATCACTGCTGCACCACAGGACACAACTTGTATCTCTGTTTTGGCCTCAGGCATGCAGACTTATTGAAGCATTAGACACACTAACTCCCCCTGTTAGCAAGCACATCCAGACCTTTCTTCCCCTTTTTCCCCAGAAGGCGTGAGAATACCATACAGGTCACAGAGTTGGGACTGAATGCTGATTTCCAGCTTTTCAAGTAGAAAACAGGCAGGGGGCTTATCTGAAAACACACACACACAGAAGAAGGTCTTCAACTGTAAAGAGAGTCCATGATATGTGAGGAATCAGAATGAGAACTGCCCCACTCCTAGACCCCCCACCTATAGCCCATGTCCAGCATGGACGATGCTGGAAATGAAAGGCAAAGAAAATTGCTCAGCTGTTTAGGCTGGCTACAACTGAATTACTTTTGCAGGCTTTAAGCCCAGAAGGGTTTTTAATGTTGTGCCTTCCCACTGTGTGTGTGGATGATGATACAATGGGCAAGCAGGCAACCATGAATCACAACCACTTGCTCCCTACAGGCCCATTACAAGATACATGTCCCAGAGCGAGAATTCATGGTAGGTGCCTTCCGTGCATGGAGCAGATAAGATGAAAGACCTCAAGGGAGATGCACATCTTTGTCTAGAATGATAGCATTACTTAATCACCCAGCTTGGTGAAATCTCTAAGAAAAAACATCACACACTGTCATGTGAAAAGCCAACTTTAGTATTAGCAGCATGGGCAGACTAGTCTCTGGAAATGGTGTAGAAATGGTCATTAGGTGGCAGTTTCAAAAAGATAAGAACTTGAGAAAAACCACCAACATGAAAGGGATGGCTAACTTAATTCTGTTGTTGCCAGTTATGAATTATTCACTGGGCTCCAGCCCATGTGCATGTGGCACACTTTCTAATGCGCTCAGACCGCATTACAGATGGCTCCCTGCCATCTGTGCTGAGAACTCCCATGGGTGCTTATTTTACAGCTGTCCCAATGGGGATAGCCATGCTTTGGCCAGTCTACACAAGGTTTCTCGACCCTTGAATCCCAGAACTGCCCTCTGCTTGCACTATCAGAAACAGATGGTCTAACTGCATGGTGGGCAGGGACTTAGACCTGAGGAGGGAGCTGCACCAGACATTTAGGAGGTGTGGGAAGAGAAGGGGGAGACAAAAAGAGTAAGGTCCTCTTTTTGCCTCCTGCAGCTCTGAGGTGTCATAGTGGAGGTCAGTACACTTTCCACCTCTCCTGGCTGGCTGCACTGTTCAACCGTTCCAGATCTATGAAAGTATCCAGTAGAAAACACCTGCAAAATTACACAGAAAGAACAGAAGCTTGAGGATCACCAAGGGAGAGCAGGTTGTGACAGGGGAAGACACTGTCCAACATAGATTTGTCCCATCCCAGGTACCATCACATCCTTGGGGAAGTGTGCTGGGGTCACCAGCTGAGATCAGCCAATCTGCCTCATTTGTGCACAAACATTATTGCTCTCTTGCTGTACTTCCAAACTTGATTTCAAAAGTTCAGAGGAAAATTACATCAGACTAAGAACGCCACACTGATTGCCAGTGCCAGTTCTTTTTATCGTTATTTCAAAGTGGGGAGAGAAAGAAGGGAAACAAATTAGTTTGGAGAGGAATGTATTTTCCTCAGGAAGCAATCCCTTCAAGAACCCAAACAAGACACAGTTTCTACTGCCAAAAGCTCCCATGCATAGAAGACATGGCACAGCCAACATACTGCTGCTTGCACATTCTCTGCAGTCCTGAAATTAGCATGCTTTTTCTTGGTGGGGATGGACAAAGCCAAAACAGCAAAATAAATCTTGGCACTTCCCTGAAGTACTGGGTTAGTGAATACCAGCCAGCAGGCCTCAAACAGCTAGACCTAACCCACGCCATGAAATTTTTTCATTTTCCACAGCAAGCAATTCTTGTTCTCCTATTGCTGCAGTTGGCCTTGTAACGCTACTGGGCTTTCAGTTACTCTCTACTTAACTATACTAGCCTTCACAAAAATGTAATCACACAGGCAGAAAATTTGTGTGTGAGAAAGGATGGGTCCCCAGAACAGGATCTCTTGGTACTGATTTCCTGGGGAGATGAGGCTGCTGATATCCTGCTGAAGCCGCATGTGCTTTGCCTGCTTTGATTTGAGAAGACAGCTGAAGGTGAGGATCTTTCAGAGATATCTAGCATCTCTGGGTATGGCCAACCATAGACCACTCTGCCTGCACACCTCCATTACTAACCCCAAAGGACATTTCTCAGAGGAACCTAAATAAAACAGATACCCAGTTCCCATGTTTGTATTTAGTATGATTTGCACAGTTCTTGTCTATAGCTGCTTTGTTTCTGGTATGGACAAAGTGACTGTCATCCCAGGGACCACTCAGAGAGCAGAGGGCAAAGTACATTACTGAGAAACACGTCTGATGCATGGATTGTACAGCTCAAGCAAACAGGCCTAGTTCTCCTTTTGAATGAACTTGGTGGGACCAGCTCCAGTGACAACAAAATCTCCTGCACAATCCCTCTGGATGATAAGTGGACTCTGCAAGCACCTCCTATTGATTCAAACATGAGAGCATACAGATGCCATTTGAATGCTACACGGTGCATTAAATACTTGTGCCTTGATCCATTAGAACTACCCTTGCCTGTGTCTCTCCTGGCTGTGTTGCACCTCTGCCAGGGTAACACAGAGACTGAACCAGAAGCTAAATTAACCCACTGTCCTGAAGAGGAGCTGTATTTGTCACACGAAACCAACAGGTCTACAATTTCCTAGAATGGATCTCTCAGTACAAAGCTGTGGGCAATAACTGTGCAAGGGAGGTGCTCTTGGCTTGAGTCACAAGAAGACAGCTACGCAGATAAATCCAGCTGCAACTATCAGGAATTTGGCACATAACTCACAGAACAGAGCCATTTCCTCACAGACAGAAGTGATCAACAATGTATCATCTTCTTTCATAAAGCTACATTTACAGAGAGTTGTGTGGATTTAATTCTACATATCAGGGAAAAAGTAATGCCAGCAATGAAATGTTAATGCAAACCCAATACCAGGAAAATAGATTTTTTTCCAGCAGTAGAGTTACTGGCACCAACTTTTCCAGTAGGACAACAGTAAACAAGCATTAGGACTAAGGCACCCACTGATCTGCACTAAACAGGCACCTCCAACAGGTGTCATTACTGCCATCCACTGATGCTCCTCTGGAAGATTTCTTGCTACATCCATTAGCAGCAAGCAGTAACCCCAGCGTGCCTTCCACTCCTTGAAATATATCTGAACAATTTGTCCAACACTTTGACAATTCAGTCTAATTATCTGGGCAGGTATTTGATGAAGTCCAATACAATCAAATGCAATCAAATACAATCAAAATCTCACTGCTGGCAGCCAAGCCCACACATGTACACCTGGGCAGCAGGAATGAAATGCAGTCCTGCTTCAGCTAACTTGTTTCTGCTTCACATGCCAATCACCATCTAGCTGTTACTCTGCATATCACACCACATTTCCTGGCTAAGTCTTTGTAAGGAGAAGGCAAGCACTGGCTCCTGTGATCAGGCAGCACAGTCTGCAGGATCTCAAATTCCACCGCTTCATGTTCCTGGACAGGCTCCACAGCAGGTAAGTGCCACTGGGGGCCTTAAATTAAATGGCAGGAAGCAAGCTAAGTAGGCAGTAGGAAAGAACTTAAAACACAGAACATACAAGGGAATAGAAGAGAATGGAAATGTGTGTGTGTGGGAGTGTTCTCTGGGTCTCAGAGAAGTTGTGTGATGTGCCTGGTGTGTTGATGTGTACAGAAAGAGTAATCATGTTTTTCTCTCCCATCACACCTCCAAATGACAAGTGACAATGTCAACTCTTCACCTGCCTATGTTCAAGGCACAGGGCTCTGAAGCACCTAAGAAGTTTGTTCCAAACACAACAGTTGTTTTCTCTCTCTAGGCTTCCAAAGGGATGGCAGGCAAATCTGAGCTCTGGACAAAGGAACAAACCAATATACAAGATCTGTCTGCACAGTACAAAGCTAATGACACAGTGTGCAATGAAATCTCAGTCCTACCTTGTTGAAGAGGCAGTAACACTGCACTGTATGTCACAATGTGGAAGACGAACTGATTTTCCTGAAGTCACCCAAAACTATTCTCTTAGGGTAACTGTAAAGTTAGGATGTTTTAAACCATTGACATGTGGAATAAAAATGAACTCTTAGGGACTGCCCTTTCCCAGCAGAAGAGGCAATTACACTCTCTCTGTTTCAGCAAACAGATACACAGAACTGCAGAGAAGTGGTGGGAACTCCAAGTAGCTTATTTAGTATAACAGAAAAAGGAAAAAGCCACAGATGCTAAGTGTGTCCTGCTGGAAGGAAACACGTAGAAGACTGCAGTAATTATGGCCTATGAGACACAACCATCCCACCACCCAACATATTCAAAAGGTCCACTGTCCAGCCCTACATGTGGGGGACTTCCACCCATTTCAAAGGGAGGCCCTCACTGGGTCTTACTGGCTCAGGCTCCCACCCCAGCCATTTTCCCAGGTTGAAGATCCACTTACCTGCCTGGTTTGTGGTTACATTTACAGACACAAACTGCCGGGCTCCAGGGCTCTGGTCGGACACTCCATTCACTGCCTCAATTTCAAAGGTATAGTTTGTATGAGCAAGCAGATCCACCATCATGACAGAGGTGTTTTTCAGGCCGGTTTGCTGGGGGAGGTACCTGACATGACTGCCACACGCCTCGCACAGACCTGAGTGTGAGTTGCACTTCTTGCATGCAATATAATAAGACACATCTTTCCTTCCACCAGTATCAGCAGGGGGAATCCATTCCAGAAAGACACTAGTCTCGTTAACATTTGAGATGGCACTCCGAGGAGCAGAGGGGGGTCCTGGTTTGCAAAGTGAGAAAAACACATGGTAAAAACAGTATTATCAGTCATCCTGCTCTCTACTACTCTTTGGTTGAAAAGAGATGCTGTGTTGCTCACGTGCCAAAAAGCACACAGGGACAATTTGCAGCAGCAGCCAAAGAAGACAGAGGATGAGGATTCAAGCATTCCCACCTTACCTTAAGGGGTTTGCGTTGGGACACAGCCATGTCTAAGCGAGGGCAAGAGACAGGTCTGGCTCAAAAACAATAGGGGCAGCACATTTCATACTGGGACATTGCATCTGGTATTCTCCTTGTTCTGCTTGCTAAGGGAGCTGCAAATATTTGCTCTGTCCAAGACAATGCTGGCTTACCTGGGAGGCAAGATTTCCCCTCCTTGCCCCACTGCCCCTGTATTGCTAGCTTTGGATGCTTAAAAAAGATACATACTGGTGTATTCCCACTACTCCGTCAATTCAGACACTGAATTCTATCCATCCACTCACCTCTGCCAATTAGCTCTTTGGCAACATTAAGACCTAAATTTGGGCATCCAAATCACACCTAAGTGAGACACTCTATGTACCCCAAAGCAGATGGTAATCTACACAGGCCACTGGAAACACAGCCATATCTGGCTACTCAGCAGCAGCCTTCAAGGTCCCTGCCAAGCTCTGAGCACTAGCACGGGTGGTTAGTGCTTGCTTATTTTGCCAAGCCTCCACACTCGATATGTCAGTAGGGCACTGGCAATGCTATCTAAGGAGGAACAGCTGCTGTGGAACTATCAGAGCTCCTGCAGATGTGGTCTGCTTTCCTCCATCCTGCTGGGAGAGGCTGTGGCTGGCCAAAGAAAGGTGCATTACATGCTCAGGTTGCAATTTCCAAAAGCAATTCTCAATTCAGCAGGTGGCTGTGCTGCCCATCTGAAGACACCCTCATGACCACTTACATGCTGAAGGTGCTGGCATGCACCTTTTCAAAAGTCAGAGGCAACTGACAGTGTGCATTATCACCAGTTACTCCTGCAACCTCTGGCACTGCTCTGTGGATGCCTCCCAGCGAGACAAGCAGGACAGCCCAGGCAGGTCTCTCAGCACAGAGGCCACAGCCAACTTGAAATGCTCACACTTCACTTGATGGCTTTGAGTTACAAAAATCTAACCATCTGGGGAGGAAAAGGGAAACAGTACCCAGAAGATATTTTAAGAAACTTTTTGTTTTAATAGACTTGTCTTGGAGATGAAGGGCAAGCTGACGATACACCCTGAAGTTGATGGGAAAGGACAGCAAAAATCTCATGCAAGAGACTCGCATGGGGAAACTGATCAAAGAAAGGTGGGATGGATTTTAGTGGCAGCATTACCAGAAGCTGTAGAGCAAAGACTGGGATTTTTCCAAAGAAGGCAGAGAACTGAAGATAACAGACTCCCGCACAATTTGAATGAAGTTGTCAAAACCCATGAGCAGCTCCTTGAAAAGAGCCTGTCAGCTGGCTTCATCAGCTAGAAACCCATACAAATTTAACAGCTTGTCTTAGCCTGTTGTCTCCTAGTTTTGTTGTGATGATTGAACTCAATTTGTTATTTAAAATGGGCAATGTTGAAAAACTGAAACTACCTTCTAAATCAGAAGGATTTTTCACTATTTTCCCTCCCTGCTCCCCTTTTTAAGTCTATAAATGGGTAGTGCTTATGAAACACTGCAATGATCTCAACTCAAGCTATTCTGATTCAACAAGAAACTCAACGCTGGAGGGAAATAAATATTCCTGATAGATAGATATATATATTTTTTTCCGAGAAAAACAGTCAAAGACAAAAGCTAGGTTAGTTTAGGAAATGGCAGCTCAGCTTTGTCAGAGGTACATTTTATTTTCCCACTCATGCATGAAAACTGTTTGCTCACGTGGAAAGTAGGCAGGTTGCTAGCTTTGGTGCCTAACCCTTTGGGTAGGGCTGGAAGGAGGTCACCTCCAAGTGAGGTGGATGCAGTGAGGAGGTGCAGTGAATGCCCTGGCTGCCAGCTATCTGTGCACACTGACTTAGAGCTGAGGGCCTACTTGCTGCCATGCCCCAAACAAAGCATGGGCTCAGGTTCGAGGAGCAGAAGCTTAACAGCAGCCATGCCAGCAACAGCCAGGATGTTCCTCTGTAGGAGAACCACAACTATCCTTCAGATAACAGTTTCACATTGCTATAAATGGGGAAGAAGCACCCCTTCCCTGGGCAGACGGCAGTTGAGGTAGCTGATGCGTACTGGTGGCAGAGTAGACTCTGCCCAGGCTGAGCATTCCTTCAGGCCGTCTCTCACCAGCCGCACCATGGAGGGACAGTGCTGGTTAGCTAATGACACCACAGGACAGCAGCAGTCAGAACTATTTTCTGGCCTCTCATCCTCATGCTGATATAATGGGAGCTATGAATTTCATCTCAAGAGCTGTGTGGGGTTATATCCACTGCACTCGGGGCTCTTTTTTTTTTTTTACCAGTTAAATTGTCTGATTTTTCCTTCCACTAGATGAATGCATTTTCACTGCTACCAGTACTCTAAGAGAAAAATAAAGAACTCAGGCACAAAAAAAAAACCCAAAAAACAAAACAAAACAAAAAAAAAACAAAACAAAAAAACATTTACAGGACAATGTGCCTTTAACAGGGGATAAAATATCACTTTTGTAAAGTCAGAAGAGGTTTGTACTTGCTTTGCACAGAAGAGTCAGCTGCTTTTCTTGAAGGCTTAAAAACATACTTTGAAGCTAGTGGGACTTGGTAACCTATAAAATTAGCATTCTCAGAGGGGCTCTGAGAAAGGTCTTTAGCTGTCTGCACATATCTAACAGGACCTGCTTGAAGAATCCTGAAACTGCATGAGTAAAGCTTTGAAAAATCTCAGCTGGGAGAACAAACCAGTGTTTTAGCTTCTGAAAAGGTGTGGCCCTAGATCTGCTAAGAAGCTCTGTTTCGATTTCCAGCTTCCCTTTGTCAAGGATGGATGAACATAATCGTTTTCTGCTTTTTTTTTTTTCTCTCTTTTTCTTTAATTTGCTACTTTGTGCCCTAAGCAGGCAGTGAAGCTAAGATTCACCATTTCTGCACCATGATTCACTGACCAGAGGAAAGCCATTTCTGAAGATAAAGATATCAGTGTCTTCCTTGATGCACAGCTAACCTGCTGTTTGCTGATATGCATATTTTAAAATAACCCAAGAGAGAAATTTCCCCTGAGATACAAATATATATTTTATATAGATATATGTACACAGAGTTAACTGTATCCTTTGAGAATAGAATATTACACCAAACGCTAAAAAATGTCAGTGCATCCCATAAATCATACTCTTCCTTCTGTGTTTTTTGTGCCATTCACCTTCACTCTACTTTCCCTGTATACTTTGAACTACAATAGGATTAATCATTAGAGACGGGAGAGGGGAAAAAGAGTGAAAAATTGCATGTTTTCATTTTAAATTGATGTTCCGCAAGAACTGAAGTTAGGACTACTTAATCAAGAAGAAATCAAGCTCAAAAACTTCCTGGGAGATGCATATAACAATACTAAGAGAATTCTCAAATGCCTGTCAGGACCAAATATTTTTTGTTTGATGGTAATAGCTCTTTTGGACTGCATCACAGCACTATTAATTTTAAAACTGCCAAGCATTACTTATAAAACATGCTTAAGGAACTGAGAAAAATTAAAAAAAAAAAAAAGTATTTGTGTTATGTCCCCCAACTCATGCTTATCTGAACAGTTGACAGTGGTTTAGCAGTTTTCTTTAGTGATGGTGGTGGTGGTGGGGAGAATCATTGCAGCTTGGGAGCAAAAGGCATTCTCTTTAAATTAGGAAAATGTAATTTTATAGCTATACCAACTGGCATGGGGACCTTGCAGGTGCAGAGCTGAAAACAAACATTGATGTGTTCTCTAAAATTAACTAGATTTCAAGTTGAGGGAATTCTATGAATATTATTAACTTCTGCTGTAATAAATAATAGAAACATTCACAAAACTTAAAGTGTTTTCCTATCCGTCATGACTCAAGTCTGTCTTACTTGTGTTTCAGTTCACGACAAGACGTTCCTCTGCAAATCTTACGGAATTGGGTTCAAAATGTTAGTGTTGCCACCTACTCCTTACTATCCCTGCCAAAATTTACTTTGCCCGCAACTGAGCTGGGGTAATGCACAGGCTCTCCCTACCACCTCTAGCACAGATACCACTGGATTAGCACAAAATCCCAAGAAAGGATGTGTAGGACAAGGGAGGGTGACTTAGTACACTGAAGCGCACAGAGAGGGCTCAGATGATACGCTCAGCTTTTGGGGGTAGTAAGTATAAATTCTACCGGAGATGCTTCAATACCCTACACTACTGTACCTGTTTGCTCTGTATGTGGCATAGCAGCATCCTCTGAAACACTGGGCTAGAGAAGCTAAGCAGTGCCTGGGTCAGCATTAAAACTCTCATTTGCCTCAGAAGCACTCGGTATCCTGCCAAGCCACATCCAAACACAGCTCCACACACCACTGCCTGGACTTTAAACAGTAAGTAGTAAGCTTTCAAAACAAACAAACAACAACAACAAAAAACCCCAAACAACAACAAACAAACAAAAAAAATCCCAAACCAACTAATCATCATCATCAACAACAACAAAAAACAAACCACCACCATCAACAAAATAAAACCCAAGTAAACAAAGTAAATAAAAGGAATACCAACCCTACACTATTCATGGCATCATGAATTACAGTCTTTACCTACAGGATTCAGACTGTGCCAGAAACCCTATACTCAGGTCATGGGCTTGCATAATTCTCTTCTTCACGGCTGGTTGCTTCTTCTCTGTGCTAACTCACCAGCAGGACTGTCTGGCATTACTCTGCCCTGGCTTTGGTTCTGCCTGTTCAAAATAAGCTGATTTTTCAGAGTTCTCCTCTCTTCCCATTTCCCAATACAACCAATACTGGTTCTTTTTCTCATTTAGCTAAGTTTCTAAAGACAAGCCCCAGGGCAAAATAGACACCAGGGAGTCCTGTTATCACAGCTTCTCCTGCTGTAGCCCATCCTAGCCACCACTTTGATGCTACAGTACTGGCCACTATCACACTGCCTGAGGCTGTCTTCTCTTTCCCTGGTAGCACAATTTCAACAGTCTTGTTGAAGCATGAACAGTCATGCTTCAAGTTCTTTAACTGGTAAAAGGTAAATACTGAGATCAAGGGCCTTGTTTCTCCTGTGTTTCCTGTGCCAAGTGACTATTCCAGGTGGGAAGAGATTTGCTGAGAGAAGGCAGTCCTCCTCTGTGAAGTGACCCTCCAACTGGAACAGGCTTTTTCCTTCTCTTTTTTTAAGTGCCAACTTGAGTAGCTAGAAAGGACAGCTTTATTCACCAGGATGAAGGCACAATAAGTTACCGCCACATCCAACCCCAGTTTTCATGCCTGTCCCTGCAGTCCTTTGCTCTCTGCTCTTTTCCATTCTGCTTATAAATCTCTCCTCCACATCCCTGCAGGGAGGACAGCCAAGAGAAGAGCCCTGTGACATGATGCACATTAATATGCTACTGACAAAACTTTAAAGGGATCTAGCATCTATTCAGCTGTGAACTTCCTGTTCCTGGAAAGGATGATGCAAAGGAAACAGGGTGGATGTCATCTTTATACCACTCCCTAGTGGCTCTGAGCAAGCACGGAGACTGAACCTGCTTTTTCTCCATTGCTAACGTCCCCTGGAAGCTCTGACTGTTCCTGCCCCAGTAGTTCAGCACCTCTTCAGTCCCTTTTAATCACTTCTGCCCTGCAAAATTTCATTTGGACCCTGACAGATCTGGCTCCACAAAAACCCACGGCGTGTGCTACACACAGGGATACCAGCTGGGGGTATGTGAACGGGGGCCCTACGTATTTGAAATATAAAGCAAACAGAATGACCAGCCTTCAAGCTACAGATGAAAGAATAACAGGACAAGGGTAAAACCAGTGACTCTGATTTCACCAATTCCACCTTCAACTCCCAATACTCAATTTGCTAGTTATACCACCCTCCCCACACCAGGAGATGAGCTCTACATTTTTGCTACTTGTTTGGAGAAGCATTTTCTCCTTGCAAGTTTTGAGACTACGCTGAAGAATAACAGTCTCCAGGTGGCTTGGAAAGGTAAGGCTCTCTCCCTGACTATCTACTGAAAATGAGCTAAGAGATGATGCTAAGCAGGACCATATATACTCTACCTAACAGTAAAGCAGACAATCACTGCCCATAGTCTCCTCCACACGTGTGCATGACACAGGTACCCATGCACACACCTGAGTGCAGCGCTTCTGGCTGAGAACATCCCTGGATGCTTGAAGAACAAACTGCAAGAGATGGATTATCTGTTTGTTACTTAAATGCTCCTCAAGCTTAACACCAGCTTTCCAAACGAAAGGCCTGAGTCTCCTCATGTAACTGGGGGTATGGTGGACAAAGCTAGTGACATTAAGATTCTGTCAGACTAGCTCAGACTGAAGCCTAGAGCCTGTAAAAGCACATTAGGATCATAATGTCTAGT
Organism: Numida meleagris; assembly: GCF_002078875.1. Taxonomy (NCBI): domain Eukaryota; kingdom Metazoa; phylum Chordata; class Aves; order Galliformes; family Numididae; genus Numida; species Numida meleagris. The sequence continues at coordinate 56,494,852 of NC_034412.1, forward strand.
CACAGTACAGGAATAGCTCAAAAGGATTAAAAACAACCCTATAAGCACATGCTTACTTGTACAGGCCATTGTAGGTGGGTCTGATTCCCTCCTAAAATAGTGCTCTTCACACAGGCAAGATGTGGATGCTTCATCAAGCGTGTAGCTGTGAGGGGGACATTTGCTGCAGGATGGACTGTGGGGTGAAGCTTTGAAGAACCCAGGTCTGCATACTGTAAAAAGAAGAACCACAGACTAAGCTCTCCCATCATAAAATTAGTGTCTTCACATTTCCTTTTAAAAACATGTCTTCAGCTACAAAGAAAACAGACAAACACTCGCAAGCTATTTGGTTTGTATATTTCAAAACAAGTCTATTCCACCAATGTACAATGCACGCTTAAATATCTGCATGAAAAGAGAATGAGAATCTGTTGACTATCTTTCCCCACTAGCATCTGCTGTTGCTGAGTATTTATTTTCTGTGTTGAATGCATGAGGTAAAATCTTTTCTCTCTGCTTTAGAAAACATTATTGAGTTTGGGATTTTTTTCATTCAGTTTTAGAAAAACACGTAAAATACATCTTGTATTTTTTGTTTAAGATGTTCTATACCCAGAAATCAATGTCTCAGCAAACAAATAACAATACAGTGGTGGAGGGGATCTTGAGATCGAAAGCTTTAAGACATTGTGATAAGGCTACTTCCCTAGGGCTTCTTACTCTGAAAACCTATGATGAATTTTAAAGTACTCTATATAAGACAGACTGCTCTGGGTATAGCCTGAATCAAGCATGCTTGCCATGCAGGGTGCACCTTCCAGCTCCAATATATGTGCACAATAGGGCACAAAGCCTTTATATAAGAAATTCTTGTGTTCTCACAAATGTAATATATTGGCTAAGGGTAGCTTGGAGTTTCTTATTTTATTTCTTTTATCAGAATTTGAACTCAGTACAGTAATACTTTGTTTCCAAGCACGTGGAACAAGCACCCTTTCACCTAAGCAAAGATCTCTGCATTCATTCACTTGTATGTACATGAAGCACAAGCAGTGACAGGCATAGGTTCGTGTGCTTCCACTTCGCCTTTAGAAAAAAGCCAAGTGGACCTGTAATCATGTAGTTGGTATGCAGAATTACAAGCCCACAGTTACCACGAAGAAAAACAACGCACAGATAAAACCTGTGGAAAACAAACCTGATTTGTGGGTCACCTCAAAAAGCAAAGACATGTAAACACATTGCCTGACTCCAAAAAGCTGCCACATTTTTCCCTTCAGAGATGCTCTTATGTCCAGTATGGTATCAATGATGGACAGGCCTTGCCATTAGGACTTACAGAAGTTACCTGGAAATCCCAGAACCTTTCCATCTGCACTCAAATGTCCCCAGTTGATAAGAAAATGAGCTCACACCAGACGCATTTATACTATTCCACCATCAGCGTCCCAGATAAACACAGCATGAAGGTCATGTGCTAAAATTCAACAGGAAGATGGGATGACAGAGTTCAACTTTGCTGCAGATGAAGCGCAAATTTTTATTATTAATCCCTTTTCCTCTGAAGGACCAAGTAGGACAACTGGCTCTAAAGTTGACTTTGGTTCCTGTAGTACCAGATAAACTCTCTTGACATCTTCCCTTTTACATCAGAAACTTTTTCACCATGGTGAAACACTAGCACATCAACTCCTAACAAAAGCATACAGTGTTTTATTTGGTATAATAGCTTTTCCAATATCAGCTCTCTACAATACAGAGAGAAAATCCCTTGGAATCAACCAGCAAGTCTTTGCTGATGGAGACCACTCATGCAACAAAAAGGGTGGCAGTCCAGGACCAAACCACACACCTCCCCAGGCTCTACCTCCAGTTTTGCCTGGACCATGCAAGCAATTTCCAAAATTGCTCAGCATTCAGTTATTGTTCCATATTTAGGCTGCGAGTTCTGGAAGACACAGTCCTGATCTTGTATCCATGCACCAGGCAGAGTGAACACACTTATGGCCAAACTTATTCTAGAAAATTGCTAGTGGACTTGCTGCAAGCTGCCCTCATGTTTTATGGCATATTCCTCAGTTTCTAACACAGAGTTTATTTACTTTATTTACTTCACAGCTATCTTCAGATGCTGTCCTATCTATACAGCAGGAATTGTCACAAATGCTCTGGAGAGTCTTTAGGGAGAGGAGACCTTGACATAGCTCCTCTCTAGCCTCTAATTTGTATTTCAAAGACAAATCAAAACTCACTTGCACACGCAGACAATAGAGATGGGAAAATGAAAACACAAACTCATGCAAAGTATAAAGAGTGCAGCCCACGTCTAGTGTGTACTCGAAGTAATTAGCCTTCAAAAAAGGACTTGAATTTATCTCATTATGACCCATCAAGACAGACAGAAAATCATTAAATCATTACGGCACAAGAGTTTATGGTGCTTCTATTGTGTGCAAAGCAGCAAATGCAAAGTAAATCAGTTTTCCTCGACATATTTTCAACAAGGTGCCATTTGTTAATGATGGTACGATACATAGCTCAGCTTGAAGAGAATGTTTTGTTTTCATGAGTAAGTGCACTGCCAACAGATTCACAACACCAATAGCCCCTTTTTTAATGAGGGATGTGAAATGAAACTGAACTAGACCAGTTTTTGTGTAATCTGAAACTCCCATGGGTCAGACAGGTTCCTCCTCTGCCCAAACAGTACAAGAAGGCATATTCGAGGGCATTACATTATGCTGAAAGTTGCAACATCAATCCTCACAACAAATAGCCAGCACGTAGGCTGTCAAATCTAAGTGAAAGACTTTCATGTCAGTTAGAAAGAAAGAATTTGAGAACAGGAGATGAGCTATGCAAATTAAAGAAAGAAAAAAAAAGCAAGAGGACAATAAATAAAATACAAGTCAGAATTGCCACAGCAAATCGGATGAAAGGTGTGCAGAGTCGAAAGCCCAGCAGCAGATGCTTTGGGGAGGACAGAGGGGCATTTGCTGAGCTCCCGCAGCCCAGTCTCCCAGCCCTAGATGAACAGCAGCTTGGGGAACAACTGGTACATACTGTACCGTTTTTCTCTGCTCCCTTATCCTGTTTGATTTGGACATGAGAGCTGTCTCGGGAACATCTTACCCTCCACCTGCAGAGCAGGTATCATGGTAGCGTGAGGAGCACAGTCCTGGATGAGCTCAACAGCCAGAAGCAAGGGCTAGTATATCATTTTTCTGCCTTGGCTGGCAAAGAGTCGGGTATTTGTCCCTCTTCCTTGCAGGGGACTTGGACTAGATGGCCTTCAGAGGTCCCTTCCAACTCTAAGGATTCTATGATTTTGTGATCTGGATTCGCAGCAAAACAGGGCCACAAGCAGCCTATGCCTTATAGGCGTATACCTTGGGTTTTGGTCCATTATCTTACTGTTACACTTCTGTAGTAAAGTCAACCTTAAAATCTCTCATGAAGTACACATGATTTTATTTAAAATTATATTGGAATCTGGAGTTTAATTTCTAATTAAATCTTATTTTAGTCTTATATTTTTATCTCAGTATTTCTAATTCAGTGGTTCTTCAAAGGATATGTAGAATTAGCACAGTACAGCCATTCATTTAACGGTATTATCTCTCTTTTAAAGAGGGTGGGAAAAGGAGAAGAAATAAGATGAGCCTAAGATTCCTCATAATCTGCTGCAAGCCAGCTGAATAAAAATGAAATGGTTTTAAGTTGTTAATGACACCTGCTTCTTTCTTTCTAATATTAAAACTGATAACTCCTTAACTGATTAACAGCCACTGATGTGTGAAAACAGTCTTTAAATGAAATTAGTTGCTGGAAAAAAAAGAATATTTTTAGATACAGAAAACACACCATAAGCAACCTGCTGGTGTTAGGGGGAATGTGTTTCTGTTAGCAGCACAACCATTAACCAGCAAATTAGTCTCACTTTTTCATTTTCAGTAGCAACCACAAAAAGTCACAGGCACGGAGCTTTAGCAGCTGTGCAGCCTCTTGATGCCAGTGCTTTGGGCCAGGCCGGCACAAGATCACTGCAATGAGTGATGGCAGCAAGAGCTTCTCGGGACAACACCAGCATGAGCTGATCCCTCCAGCTGGCAGTTAGATTAGAACCTAGCTTCATATCTTATAGATGGGATCCCCCAACAGCCACGCTGCTAGACATTAGGTCTTATAATGTATGTAAACAGAGGAGGAATCACCGGGACTCTTACAATATAAATTAGCATCTTCAAATGCCATGCTGAACTTTCATGTGCTCCATCAGTGCTAGAGACAGAGAGCACCAGTGAGTGGAAAAAGTAGGCAGAACAAGCCAATAACATCAAACAGCTAGGACTACATGACAGAGATTATTTTCTGCAAGCCTCACCATCAAATGATTTGCAGCCGCAGCTCTGTAACTACTCCTGAATTTCAGCTGAAGGCTGCATCCACTGCACAGACTTCCTTTCCTCCCTGGCAGCCCTACAACACATGCTGGCCCAGACAGCACCCAGCAAGCTGCTCAGGCGCATGTGCTGGGAGCAAGGACCTCCTCTGAGCCTCCCCACGCGACCAAGAATCAAACCCATGTACATGGCCAGCGCAGTAAAAGTATCCATCCTCTGCAACACAGGAAGCACTCAGCTATCATGACATCAGATTAATATTGGTCTGAATCTAGGCCTTGACCCTGCAGAGAGAAGAGCTAGGAAGCATGACCTTATAAAGCCTTAAAACCCCAGGGGAGATGAGAAAGGTTCAACCTATTACTCCCTTTGCACTCTTGTAATTCTGGACGGATAAGCCTGGAGTACTTAAATGCTTAGGATCAGCAAAGCAACCTTTTGTATATCCTGGAAAATAAAGCTCAAATAGGAATTACGCCATCTTCCTTGTAGAATAACAAATTAGTCTCCACAGTAATGAGAAACTACAAATATAACTCATAAGGTAGTACCGCTAATCCATAAAGCTAAAGAATGGAATCTAACAAAAATTAATGAGGATAAGAACGTCTAGTGTAGATGGAGCACAGGTTATTCAACTGAAACTTCTGTTTCCTTCCCAGGCTACATCTTGCCCAGGAGCAAACCACAAACTATTTTTGTTTCTCCTTCCCATGCTTTAGACTGATTAGCCTTTTCAAACCGCAAACTTCTTCAGGCAGGGACCGTCAAATTACCACAGCTTTTAGGAGCAACCACAGCATAAACACGCAGAAAACTCTGCCCCGTGGATATATCTGAGCTCTGTAATCCACACCAAACTTGCTCTCGGATGAAACCCAAGTAGGATGTGTTATGTGTATTCAGCAGAAAGGAGAGAGGCTCTGTAGCTCATCAACTCTGCCTTCATTAGCACATCACTCCAGCACAGGGAATATGCCTTGCGAGTTGAAGGATTTGAGCAAAAACAAGCTACAAATAAACCAACCCCTGTTCTAGTCTCTGGAGCCGCTGTGCCTTGAAGCGCTTGCACCAAGAAGAGAGAGTTGCTGCCTCTCAGATGTGCCCAAAACCTAAAGAAAAAGGGTTTAGCAAGGTACAATCTTTACAATGTGGAATCAATTAAACTGCTGAGAGGCTCCAACCCTCAGCTTGTGCTTCTAACATGCACTTTTACTTACAAGACAAAACAAAACAAAAACACAGCAGACTGTCTTCATGTCTCCTAATGAATATAAACAGATGATCTCTGTGCTCTTTTGAAAGTATTCAGGAATTACACTGGGGGAAAAAAAAAAAAAAAGAAGAAAGAAACAGCCCACAATTGAGTTTCTTCCTGCAGAATTTATAAGTAGGCTCCCAAGAGCTAATCCTGCCCATGCTAACAGCTCTCCTTGAGCTGCAGACTGGCACTGAAATTGCTGCCAAAGCTATAAAGCTACAGAAAACGTATAAAATGCCCTGATTATATCTCCTTTAGGGTCAGTCGCTCTATCTGCAATAGTGCTCTGTTGCTTCCTGCAGCACGCCTTGGGGATTTGAAGGGAATTAAATAAATATCCACTAATAAAACACTGTAATTCAAAGCTGCCAGTCTGCCCAAATCCTGCAGACTTGCCAGCATCCTTCAGCAACTGCACCACCCGATGCTGCAGCGATGAGACTTGCTGAAAGTCTTTTAAAAGAGGTTCCTGGATGAATAAACTGGTTTTCTGAGGGCTTCACATCTTGAAGACAGACTCAAGACCTTACCTTGAAGGAAATACAATTCACACATCTCAAGCAGGAAAAAAGTCTTGAACTTTTTTGTTCTAAGAAAATCACTGCATATCTGGGCAACCTGTTCCAAGATAGTGAAGCACTGGCATGAGTTGCCCAGAGAGGTGGTGGAAGCCCCTTCCTTGGAGATGCTCAAGGTCAGGCTGGACCAGGCTCTGAGCAACCTGATGTAGCTGTAGGTGTCCCTGTTCCTTGCTAGGGAGTTAGACCAGATGACCTTTAAAGGTCCCTTCCAACTCAAACAAATCTATGGTTCTATGAAAATACTGTGTCTTTTGATACTGTTCAGTTCAAGTCTGCGCTAAATCAGGCTGAATTACTGCCACTATGAATTGAAATGAACTCCAGCTCTCAATACCAAAACAACCTTGAAAACTACAATATAAATAAATTAGTACTTTCACTTCTTCCCCTTGAAAACACCACTTTTTCTGCCACGTGACTCACTAAATTGTCACAGAGAAATTTACGACATGAGCGTAGTTGCTGGAAAACTAAGAATTAACTGCCACTAATGACATTAATGTGTTTCTTCTAAATGGTATAAAACTTCATCACATGGCAGTGCTCTGAAAAATTCATCAAATTCCCAAGTCAGCTACATTTGCAAGCCATAAAAATAACTTGAACACAATACATTTGAAAATGCTTGCGATTATGTTAAGGCCTTAATGGACTATATTTCTGTACATTTTGACTTTGCTCCAAAGTAGATTTTGGAATGATTGGTAAGGCAAAACCTGAGTCAAGCCTAAACTCTCAGCAGTGTGATAAAGGAGCAGGGAAGGAGATTTATCCTGGCATACATACAAAAACAATGCTATCATTTGGGTTTGATTTCACAGAAGGAAAGCGAGCTATGGAAAATAAATGCTCTGAGGGGAAACAGAGTATTTTTCAGAAGCACTCAGCATTGTATGAGCGTGCACCTCCTGACTTTGCTGGTAGCAGGGCTAGGCTCGGATAATACCAAGTGATTTGTAAACTACTCACCTCTGCAATCCAGACTCAACTTTTTACGCAAGTAGATAGTGAGAGGATAACAGGGAATGGTTTTAAACTAAAGGAGGAAAATTTTTGATTAGATGTCAGGGGGGAGTTTTTCACTGAGAGGGTGGTGAGGTGCTGGCACAGGCTGCCCAGCGAGGTTGTGGCTACCCTGTACCTGGAGGTGTTCAAGGCCGGGTTGGGTGGGCCCCTGGGCAGTCTGATCTAGTGCTTGATCTAGTGGTTGGCAACCCTGGCTGTGGCAAGGGGGTTGGAACTTGATGATCCTTTAGGTCTCTTCCAACCCAAGCCATTCTATAACTCTATGCTTTTTTGCAATTTGACTTTCTGACATCCACTGCAAACACAGGTTTTGCCCTGAAAAAACATGAAATTATGTTGATCTTTCCTTATACTACAGAGATATACACTTGCAAGTCTTCTTAGTAGAGGAATGCTACACACTTTACTATTTTCTTTTCACAAAAAAATGTTCCTGTTCAAAATAAACTGGGAGAAACTTGCGTATTCCAAGTAAAAGCACTGTTTCCTGGCAGAAATGGAATTTCTGTGACCAGCAACTGCACACTCTTACAAGCCACCCACACACATAAGGCCTTTGTCACTCTCAGAAGAAGCACAAGCTGGTTTGATGCGAGGCACCTTTTTACATCACTTCTGTCCACTACTTACATTTCTGATGGAGCTGGAAGGGTGACAGCAGGTCCAGATGACGACACAAACATTTAAAGGCATGGCCACTCCAACATATGCAGCCTCACTTTGTTTCCCCAGGTGGCTCCACCTCCTCAGCCTGCAGGTTAGTACTGCCAGCTGGCTCGCCCCAGATGCTCTCATGTCAGTGTCTGAGCTGGGTCATGGCTTCGTGGACACTGTGCTCCTTCCCTGAGCTATGCGAGTGCTCTCTGGGCAGCCCAGGGTGCACCTGCAGCTCTCACTCCTCTGGTGACAAAGTGTGACACAGAACAGCCTCAGAAAGCCCCGACTATCTATCTCACAACAAGGAAAGGCATCCTCCTGCTACAGGCTGCCTGCCTAGAATAGCTATAAAATATCTGTCTCCATAAATCTATACATCTATAAAATCTGTGCATCTTTTCTTTGTTCTCTGAGGTGTAAGGCTAAGATGCACTTAAATTATGCTTAAATTACTGTCTCTCTTTTTTAACGATGACAAACTGAAATCATTTTGGTAACCTAAACGGAAGAAGTGATGATTTACAATGCTGCACCAAAGGTAAAAATACAGTTTAAGATACAGAGGAAGGCAGACAGATTTGTTTCTGCACACTTATAAACATAACTTGAGATGCCTAGCTCTTGAATAACCCAAAAGGAACAAGACTGTTTTGAGGGCTCTGCACACAAACACACACAGCCTAGTGCATCCTTTGTTATGTGAATGGTAACTAAAACATGCAAGCTGCATTGTGTGCTAAGCAAGGGGAGGATTGATGGACAGGCCTCAGGACTCCCCTGAGTTCAATAGCAGTGCTGACTGAATAGCAATAACAACCATCATCTCTAATGGCAACAGTGGGACAGGACCAAACTTGAAAATGATCCAGCTCAAAACTCCCTGTGTACATCTGTATACGTGTACTACAGACAGCAATACAAAGACCAGTCAGTAAAATCTCCTGGAAAACAGGGTTCTTCAAATCCACATGCTTGCTGGCATAATACTGCAAAAAGGTTTTTAGTCTTCTGATTCAGTTGGCCATACAGAGTTGGAGCCTGGCCAAAGAAAGAAAGATTCTCTAATTATGCTGTGGTTTGGACAATTGCAACCAATTGTGGTTAAGAAATATTACATTTGGGAGGATTTATTTTGATGATTTATGTCATCTGTGTTTACTCTACCAACATTTAAAGGATTTAGCTTCAACTAGTAAGCTGTACATGTGAAAACAGTAAGAAGAACTAAAACGCTTTAAGTATTTCCTTCTGGTTGACTATCTTACACAACTTCACTTGCACAGACAACAATTTAGATGGTATAAAAGTCACCATTTCTTCCACTGACTTCATTTAATACTTCAGTCAAAACTGGGCAGCACATCCAATCCATGGTGATGCCGATGCCTCTATAAAGGATCTTTTCAGAGCCTGTCACAAATGTTTAAAGGCTTGTTTGCTTCTAGCTTTATGATCATCTGTCTCAGGAGGTAAATTTGGTAGGATTGGCTGTAGACAATTTATTTTAAAATTGCTCTCTGAAATTTATGGCTGGGCAAATGCCACTCCAGACACATCTATTCAAATTCCATCAGAGGGCGACGTAGATGGATCTTTTACAGTCCTTATGACAAAATGCAGGAAGGGTTTATCCAGAGTTACCTGAACTAAGTGTGTTAAATCGGTTCATGCACGTAAAAGTGACTCTTGGGAAGTTTATCTACAAATCTAACACAAAGGCAATACTAAGTAGTGCTGTCAGAGGAGCTGGAGGTTGAAAGTCACACAGGAAACGCAGATACATCTCCTGGGGAATGTTTCCCCTCAGTTGTGTCTCATGCCTCAGAAGCTGGTGGTTTTTTTTGGATTAGAGCATACAAAATAGAGTTAAAGAGATGGAGATGTCACCAAGCTTAATTCTGTCCTGATGCTTTGGTTAGGCTGCAACAAATCAAAGGGGATGTACAAGGAGGACATGGCAAATATTAACCTCTCTTCAGACCAATGTTCTTTAGCACTTATAAATGACATAGACAGTGGGATCAAGTGCACTCTCAGCAAGTTTGCTGATGACACCAAGCTGAGCAGTACAGCTGATATGACGGAAGGAAGGGATGCCACCTAAGGAAAAATGGACAAGGTTGAAAAGTTGACCCACATGAATCTAATGAGATTCAACAAAGCCAAGTGCAACGATTGCACTTGGTGTGGGGCAGTCCCAGATACGTGTACAAACTGGGAAAAGGACTCATTGAGAACAGCCCTATGGAGAAGGACTTGGGGGTCCTGGTAGACAAAAAGCCGGATGTGAGCCAGCAGCATGTACTTGCAGCCTGGCAGGCCAACTGTATCCTGGGCAGCATCAACAGAGGGGTGGCAGTAGGGTGATGGAGGTGACTGTCCCCCTCTACTCTGCCCTTGTGAGGCTCCATTTGTAGTACTGCACCCAGGCCTGGGATGACCTGTAAAGGAAAGACATGGAGCTCCTGGAGCGGGTCCAGAGGAGGGCATGAAGATGATCAGAGGTCTGAAGCACCTTTCCTAAAAAGAAAGGCCAAGGCAGCTGGGCTTGTTTACCCCGGAGAAGGGAAAGCTCCAGGTAGACCTCACTGAAGTCTTTCAGTAGTTAATGGAAGCTTAAAAACAAGACGGAGATTGACTTGTTACACAGGTAGATAGTGATAGGACAAGGGGGAACAGCTTTAAACTAAAAGAGGAGAGATTTACATTAGATGTTAGGAGGAAATATTTCACTCAGAGGGTGGTGATGTTCCGGCACAGGCTGCTCAGACGAACCCCATCCCTGGAGATGTTCAAGTTCAGGTGGACCCTGGGCAGCCTGATTCAGTGAGTGGCAACTAGTCCACAGCAGGAGGCTGGACCTGGGTGGTCTTTATGATCCCTTCCAACACAAGCCATTCTGCGATCATATGATTAACATTCAGATAAATTTAACTAGGAAACATGAACAAAGCACTTATTTCACACATGCAACGAAGTCAGTATGGAAACATCAAGCATTAACCTCATCGCATGCAAATGCGGCACTCTGTGACTTCAACTTAATTGACTGGGCACCCACCAAATACTGAAACTATTTGTTAAGTTGACTAAACTACTCCTGGGTCAGATGAAAAAAAACTTCACAGCTCATCTGCCTAGCCAAATATCTCTTTAGAAACAAGCACAGCAAAGGGCAATCTGAGGCGTAGCCAGCTCTGGCCACATCAATAATCAGAGCATTTCTTTGATCTCCAGTCCTGCAGCAACAAGAGAATTTCCAACTTTATTAAGAACTCTCTCATTCTGGAGGAGAACTTGCTGCATGTGAACACAAAGGCTCAGATCCAAGTTCAATCAATACAACTTGACACTTTAAACCTCTTGGTTTTGCAGCCAATCGCAATACTCTTTGGGTGGGCTGCCTCACGGCTTTTGGATGCTGGAGCTGGATCATCCTTGATGTGAACTAGTTAGAACTGTTGTGAATCTTGCCCATAGAGAAAAACACCCAAACCCCCGAGACAAATAACATGCAGTTATATCCCAAGAAGGTATTTTCTTTGCCAGACTATAAACAGTACTATTCTGAGAAAAAAGCATCCACGTAAAAGCATTCTGTTCTTGGGATAGGGGTGTCCCCATTCACGGTCTCAGCAAAGCTTTTACTACTGTTTTTGCTCTTTCCCCCCAAATAGCTCTTGGACATACATGGCTGCAACAAAAAAATAAGATGCGAGGTGAAAGTAAATCAAAGCAAATGATACCTTCCTGCTTGCTACATGTACCCTCACTCAAATCTCTCCTCAATAAACCTATTTCTTCCTACCAGATTATACCATAACATGAACACTAGGCTTGAAGCAAAATTTGCAGCTGTGATACTGGTCATTCTCATAGTTTGAATTTGAGCTTCTAAGGCTTGATTTATGGAGATTTTATTCTCAAATTATTGTAAGGAGATACTGTTCCTTAATTGGATCTCTAGCTACATCCACCACTGCCTTCATGAGTCTGTTTACTCTGGAAATCAGCACTGTATTTGAAATTCCTGTTGTGTCCCTTCACCCTTGCATTCTGTCAACTGAAACAGTCTTCCTAAGTCTGGTTCGGAAAAAAAGCAAGGAGCGTGCTTTGCAGAAGACATCTACAGTTGATTTGTTCAAGGAAAGACTGGAAGACAACTAGAGAGGAAGAAGGGCAGCAGGCAGTGTTGGCACGCATTTCGCCCTGTATTCAGCATGCTGGAGGCCAGCTGGGAGTCTTGGCAAACCTATACCTTGGAAGAGAAGACTACAACTTGTCTCATACAAGACCACTCCCAACAGTTTTCCATCCCACAGGTCATCTTCCATATCTTTTTGCTAAGACTTGTCAAATATTGAGGTACCTATCCTGTGACAGCCAGTGAGTGAGACTGGCATAAGAAGATGCTCTCTCTTCTCCTCTCAGAAGCCCTGAGACATAGAGACTGCAAGAGAATCTGAAGAATCAATCTTGTGCAAAAGAGAGAAAAGGTTTTCTTCTCAAAAAGGCAAGAAACTGGAAAACCAACACCAACAGTAGGAGGCAGACAAAGAGCCCGGTATGTATCCTTTAATTGAAGTGGTACACTTAGCACTGAAAGACTAAGTGGGCATTTCTTGACCTAAGTAAGGACTGGTGATATTTTGTTTCCCTGTCATCTCTTGAACTCCACCCAACAATGATTACATACAGATGTACTTCTGGATTTTGGTGGTTATTTTTGCTGTGAGTGTTTTTTTTTTTTCCCTAGATGCACTAGAGAGGAGCTAGGTACTTCTGTGGCTCTGACAATTTGCTGAAATACTATTCACTTTTTTTTTTCTTAAGAGAAGCTGTGCGAGTGGCAGAAACCCAGGGTTCATTATTCTGCAAAGAAATTCTCCTGTCAACTAGGCAAATTTAAAAATAAATAGTTGCAATTAAATGCGCTGCTACATTATTTATGTAGATGCATTTAATTTGCAAAAAGCTGCTATAAAATATTCCCCTTCAACACAAGGGAAATTTATTGCACTCTTATTGTATACTTTCTTCTCTCTGCTCAAATGTATGTTGCTCCCTACCTATTTTTTTCCTCTGTGTTACTTAACACATCGTTTTCCAACCACTGTTTTTGCTACTTCTGCCTTGAAAGAATGAGAAATGCAAACCAAATCCAACTGTTTCTTTCCATACTGATTATGAGCAAATAGGCTGCTGAATGATTACTAGATAGATAATTCCACTATTTCCTTTGCAATAGAGGACCTCTCCTCTGCATTTTGCTCTTATAGCTGCTGGGTAAATGATATGCGCCAAGACTGCCCAAGGCTTCAGAGTGCATATTAATTCTGCCAGGAACTCCAGACACTCTGAAGAATTGCTAATTTAACAACAGACTGTGAAATTATTTTTTCTTTATTAATTGCTGTGCCATTTCAAAGTGACTTCACTGACCTGATTGTCTTTCTGCATGAAGAACAGTGGGCATTCCATCCTGTCATCAAATAATTGAAAGTTTTCTTCGCAGCAGTCCTTGTATTTTTATCCAAATATAAATATGTGAAACAAGCACTAATAAAAATAGGTTAACTTGCTGCAGGTGTTCCTCTGTCAATTTATCCAGGTGATATTAGCAAAATCTGACAGGGAAGCATAGTGATATATCTCACATGTGCCTTGACATTTTGATTCTGTTTGTTAGAGTATGTGCACAGATCTGGCTTTTACTCCAAGACCACTATAGCTGTCAGTCTGTGCAAACAGTATTTGACAGGATGTCCATTTAGCAGGATGGGAGGGCAAAGGAAAAAAAAAAAGATTGCTGGAGAGACCAGGTATCTCTGGGTAAAACTGCACTGCAGTGCAGAAATGGATGCTCTTCACATACTGAACAACTTGAAAAAAAGAGCAGCTTGATATGCAGGATCTGAAGCGGTTTGCATCCTTTAATCAATAGCTCCTTCAAGAAAGGTGGCCAAGGATAATATAAGGTGGAGGGGATAGAAGACAAAAGGTCAGCACTGGAGAAGACATCAAGAGCACTGTACATTTAGTCACAGGAAGATTTTTTTGGCTGGTCTTACTTCTTTCCTTTTTAAAGAGGTTTAAAAAAAAAAAAAAAAAAAGAAAGAAAAGAAAGCTCTCCTTTGCTCCCGTGAAATTAGATTTAAAATGAAATCCAAATAGGAATTTTGCTTTCCAGGGCTGCCCTTCTCCAGCCTGCTGAAAGGATTCAGAAGGCAATGAAGCTGTCTTCTCAAGAAATAATGTAGGAATTTGCTCTACTTACAGTCCCAAATTTAGAAACTTTCAGCTCGTCCCCCCTCTGCAAAGAGCTTGCTTTGTATCAGAAGCACTTGGGCTACAATAAAATACAGTAAGGATGAACAAAAATGAAACAACACAAAATGAATATAGCATTTAAGACAGTAATAAGAGTATAGTGATTTATGATAACCAGCTCATGAATAAAGGTAACAAATGAATTCTGATTGTCTGAATAATTCCTGCACTTCTACAGGAGTGTGATAAAGATGGATTTAAGAACAAGAGTAAATATATAACTCACTTTAAAATCTAGAATTAAGCAAGGTGTTAAACAATAGGGTTTTAACCTGACCTCACCTTTCAGGATACACTAAAGTCAATACAGGGCCTCCCTGCAGGATCAGTCACATTGGTGTTGCGTCCAGGCAATGTGGTCTGGAAATACAAAGGCTTACCTTCACCTCCTCTGGGCTGCATAATGCTTAATCATGCCTCCCCTTTGCTTGCTCATGCCTTCCTATTGCTCACACAGCCACACCAGTCTGTATCTTCTTCCTGCCATCTCCTTTCAAAGATCCTGCAGACCAGTATGAAGTTTCAGCAGGCCAAACCACACAAGAGGAGCGATCACAATTCCTTCCTCACATGCTGCTGCCCTGCAGCTCACATGGGACCACTGAGATGTCACTCAGTGCACTGAAGGACAAGAGTCAGCCCTCTCATAGCCACACGAGAGACATATTGGCACATACGCAGACCACAAAACCCTACAGCTCAGAGTGGGAGCTCTGACAAACCTGAGAACCCAGGTTGAGCCCTCCCATGTCATGACACTTCTTCCATAACCAGGTAAGCTATACTGTCCTGAATGCTATTACTCCCACTCACCCACCATTGCATACACTGCAGCCCACTCCTGATGTACAGCACGCTGAGGATCACCTGAGAGAGGACTTGTGGTTTCAGAAACATTTTATGCAAGCCCAAGAGTTGAGCCAGACATCAGCTAAGTCACAAAACCAAGTTCTAGCTTCCTGGTAGGTTTGCAAATGAACTGCCAGCCTGAAAAAGGTTAAACTGGGAAAACTGGGGTAAAGTGTGTAGAAAAAAGATCAATGATGGGATATCCTGGATCAGTTGCACACCTGCATCACATTTCTAGACTCCAGCTCTGACATAAAGCAATGAAAGGGAACCACAGTCTAACAGAGGCAGTCATGCCCTCTTTCCTTCACCGTTTCACTGCAGAAAGTATGCATTACCTAAGCCTTCAAGTGCTTACAATTACTGCTCCAAACCCAGTAATCTCCTCTGATGTAGGTAAATTGCTGACCCCTCTATCACTGTTATTCATGATGCAAAAAACCTCGGGTTTCCTCTGCAGCTTAATAAAACCTGTGGGGAATCAGTGTAAGGCTTTCATTCATTATAGCTAGCCTTTAATGTTGAAGTCGGGATTTCCTGGAGGGGAATTGAGTAGTTTAGAATAATTAGTGATTTACATATAGAGTTGTCAACAAAGATGCACAGTATTAACTTACCAAGATGAAGGGCTCTGTGTTCCTGGTTGCTACTTTTGATTTGATTTTTTTAAAAACTCTGACACATCTGTATTTTAATTCCGTTCACATTCTGCTATCGCTAGTAAAGTGGCCTGAAGCGGACAGCAAGAAGAGAGCACTAAATCGAACGCTTAAATCACTTCTTCCTCAGTTCCCTGGCAGATTTAAAGAGCAGCCTGGCACTAACGCATTCAAATAATATACTGTTGGACCTGACACAGCAGAGAAACTCTGCTTCAAATCACACAATAGTCCAGGTGACTGCACAATTACAATTAACCTCCTGCCCGCTGTGCCTAATGACAAATGATCATGTGAATGATAGGCTCAGAAAAGGACCCAGGTATCAAGAAAATGATTTCTGATTCTTACATATTTAAAAAGCCATTTTCAGTTAGGAAAAAGCCAAGGGACACTAATTTTAGTTTTGCATCCAAAAGAAATTAATAACCCTTGCTAATACACATGCAGACATAAGCATACGCTGTCAGCTTTCTAGCAGCAAGAGGCATGCATCTAAGACTCCTACTGCCACAGAGCTGTAATCGGAAAAGTAGTAATATCCTGCACTGCCATAAATCTCAGCACAGACCAGAGAACATGAATTTTCTCTGTGTTGGATTAAAAAGACGTAATATTACCTCAAAATAGCATGCAGTATTTTTTGGCAAGTTTATTGGGCCCATGGGGTTCCCATTACAAAGTCACTAGCTAGGAAGGTATCCCATATCATTTCATAGTTCTTTTGTGCTTTTCCACTTTATGCCCCTCATATCTACTTAGCCTGTAAGCTCTCTTTACCAGGGAACATCTCTCTCTCTCTGTTCCCACCACACCTTTAGGAGTAAGCAGAATTACTTCTCAGCTTGCTCCCTATAACAAAGGGAAACGGAAGGCCTTTCAAGTCCCAGGAAGAGCCATGGGCACGTGTTTTCTTTTCCAAATCGAGCTCTAATGCGCAGAAGGCAAAGAGTACTGACCTTCCTCACCTGCTTATTTTCATCCTCAGCTCTGCTCACTTGCTCAATGCCCAGCAGACCTGGTGACAGCTTGCTGCAGGCACAGGAGAGAGATGCTGACCTCAAAGCAAAGCGGAGGGAGTGATCCACCATGCCCCCTGCATACTGCAGTTTGCAAATTATCCTCAGAACGTCCTACTGTTGGCTGGAGAACTGAAGATTAAAAAACCACTGCTGTGAGGTGGCATTTGCTCCTTGAGAAAGGTTGCCTCCTCAAACCAGCATGACATCACTGAAGAAGAGCCTCAAAAAACACGCTAAAGCAAGAAGGCTGTATGAATGCTCATCCTCTATAAACATCACCACCATGATGTGCTGAGCAGCCATTCAAAGCATCACAGATGAGTAGCTGGGTACATGATTGGTGTATATGTAATTAAATTTTTATATATAGTACATGATCGTGCAAATTCTATTTCTGTAAATCAGGCATTTTCTAATGCAGATGCGTCTCCTGAGAACAACAGAGGCAATATTATGAACATGTCCTCCCAGCTGTCACTATTTGTGTCTGAAAGCAGCAAGTTACTTGCACATTACCAAAATCTCTTTCGAAGCAAAGCAAATCTTCATATCCTACTTGCTCTGGAGCAAAAGCAGGCAGCAACCAGACATGTGGGCCACATCCCAGACAAAGGGAAATGGACTGCAAGCAGTGTTGCATTTTGATAAGCAGGTGAGGGTTTGGTCCACGGTTTCTAAAAAGCTGAATCTATATGTGGCTCTTTGTAACCTTTAGGCTACGAATCATACAGTGATCTATTTTCAAATTTTACAATGACCTGTTTTCCAGTGTCACCTGGGGTGGAGAATGGCTTGAGAGCAGCCCTGAAGAGAAGGATTTGGCAGTGTTAGTTGATGAAAGACCCAACATGAGCCAGAAATGTGAGCTTGCAGGCCAGAAGGCCAACCATATCCTGGGTTGCACCAACTGGAGCGTGTCCAGCAGGCCAAGGGAGGTGATTCTGGCTCTCTACTCTGCTCTGGTGAGACCCCACCTGGAATACTGTATCTAGTTCTGGAGCCTCCAACACAAGAAGGACATGCAGCTGCTGGAGCAAGTCCAGAGGAGGCTCCCAAAGATGATCGGAGGGCGGGAGCACCTCCCCTATGGGGATATGCTGAGAGAGCAGGGGCACTTCAGCCCGGAGAAAAGAAGGCTTGAGGGGAACCTTATAGCGGCATTCCAGTACCCGAAGGGGACCTACAGGAAAGCTAAGGAGGGACTTTTTATAAGGGCAGGTAGCAACAGGACAGAGGAAAATGGCTTTAAACTGGAAGAGGGTAGATTTAGAAAGAATTCTTTACTGTAAGGTGGTGAGACACTGGAACATGCTGCCCCGATAGGTTGTGGATACTCCTTCTCTGGAGGCATTCAAGGCCAGGCTGGATGGGACTTTGAACAGCCTGCTCTAGAGGGAGGTGTCCCAGCCTATAGCAGAGGGGTTGAAATTAGATGACCTTAAAGGTCCCTTCCATCTCAAACCATTCTATGATTCTATTTTACAGTAGCCAATCACAGACTTAACAATTTGTAGATAAGCCTGATAATGCAGAACATGATATGAAAGAGTCTCTTTCTATATTAACACCATTTTCAGCCTACCTTCACACAGGCATAGTCTACTTATATAAAATAAATAAAAACAAATATACTGTATTCAGGCAATTTAGTGTGATAGCTGATTAGGGAAACATTGCTTCATGAATTCTAAGCCATGACATTTCCACTAATCTTTCCATTTCAACAGCAGGAAGAGGAATGGCTTTCATATCTCCATGCTTATCATTTTCAAGCTGAGTATATTATCTGCTAGTCTCTGGATTTACCCGATAGCTCTTAAAAGCCAAAATATACCGCCACGGTCTATGAAACTTATGTGTGGCTTACTCTGAGAGCTGTATGTCATTCTGAAGATGAACAAATGTAGAAACTAGCTCTCATCTTTTTTAAAGTATGTCAAATAAATAAATAACCAGATTGCTATCTGTTATTTCCCTTCAATGAGATTGCTGCTTAAAAGGTTATAAACGATGACGTTTTTGCTTTTGCAGAAGGCTATGCATTAAACTTCTCATATCTCCTTGTAGGGATCAAATATAATCTGTTTGTTGTCAGATTTCTTGAACCTGCTCTTCTGCAAAGCCTCCAAATGTAATAGCTACTACTTCCCTACATGCTGGTTTGGACCTAAGAGACCTTACCTTGCAAGCATCTTGCCTTCTAATCCCCAACCCTACAGACATTTTAACACCAAAAATGAATAGTCATGAGATCCTCTGCTGCAGTTTCTAAGTTATTTAATTTTGCGTTAACTTTGAGTTTCTTGTGGCTCAGTTCCCCAGTCGGTGTGAGTTTGTGTGGAAAGATTCATTGTCACCTACAGTCACATCTGGGTCTGCTCCCTAACTTCTGTGCATTAAATATGACAGCTTGCATAACCCTGTTGACACAACCTGTTGAGGTCTTACAGTGGAATGCTAAACACCCTGTCAGAGTGCTGGTTATGAACCAAAATCCTGGGTATCATCAGAAAAATAAAACATTAGTACATAAAGCTTTCCCCATAGCTCTGAACAAAAAGCAGCATGCCTAGCCTCATTTCTTGTTTTCAGTCTTCCTTTCCCACAGAAGACTCCATTTCAAACGAGACTTGAATTTATGTAAAATAGTTTATCTTCTCCATATTGACATCTTTATAATACCACCATATCAACGTCAAGAGGAAAAATAAAGGCTTCCTAAATCCTTCTCAGATGAGAGAAATAGAATCAGATAATGGCTTAGGTTAGAAAGACCTTAAAGATCACCTAGCTCCAGACCCACTGCCATAGGCAGGGACGCCTACCACTGGATCAGGCTGCCCAGGGCCCCATCCAGCCTGGCCTTGAATGCCTCTAGTGATGGGATATCCACAGCTTCTCTAGGCAGCCTGAACTAGTGCCTCACCACACTCACAATGAAGAGCTTCTTCCTTGTATCTCATCTAAATTTACCTTCTTTTAGTTTAAAGCCATTAATCCTTGTCCTATCTCTATGCTCCTTGATAAAGAGTCCCTCTCCAGTTTTCCCGTAGGCCCCTTGAGGTACTAGAAGACATCAATGAGTTTTCCCTGGAGTCTCCAGGCTGAACAACTCCCAACTCTCTCAAGCTGTCTTCATAGCAGAGGTGCTCCAGCTCTCTGATCATCATCATGGCCTCCTCTGGTTCTGTTCCAACACATCCCTGGACCTGTTGGCTGTACTTCTGATGCAGCCCAGGATATGTTTGGCTTTCTGGGCTGCAAACACACCTTGCTAGTTTATGATGAGTTTTAGGCCAATCAGTACTCCCCAAGAGCTTCTCTTCATGGCTGTTCTCAATACATTCTTTGCCCAGTCAGCATTTGTGCTTGGGACTGCCCCAAGCCAGATGCAAGACCTTACACCTGGACTTGTTTTGCATGACTTTCATATAGGCTCACCTCTCAAGCCTACCCAGGACCCTCTGGACAGTATCCCTTCCCTCCAGCGTGCTGACCACATCACTCAGCTTGCTGTTGTCCACAGACATGCTGAGAGCGCACTCAAGCCCACTGCACATGCAGCCAACAAAGATGTTAAACAGTACCAATACCAACCCCTGACAAACACCAACCATCTGCTTTTATTGCCTCTTTGCAATGTCCATATTTTTGTTTGCTAAGGGTTTCACCTTTGACTGATCCATTACCTGAACAGTAAACTAACAACAGTATTTTGAAAGCCCATTCCTGCAACACTGATTTATTTCAGAAAACAGCACAATGAAGACACCTTGTTTACAGGTACAGGGTTGGAAAAAAGGAAAACGTAAGTACATTTGCACAGTATTTTACATTGCATGTTTGGCTCCGGAGTGTGTTTCTGAACTGAATCTCTCCATTATTTCATTTTAGCATACTTCAGCATACAATACTGAACGTACAAAACGGTCTTAGGTGAGAAGAAGCAACCCAAGGGTGTACCCTGGGAGTGGCACCTTCCATGTTCAACAACTCCGGGGTTTTCCAAAGCGCCAGGCCAGAGCCAAAGCAGGAGTCCTGCAAGAAGTATGTGGCTAGTGCTACAGCTTTTCACTCTATTGACCTATTTCCAATCCATCACCTCACTTGCTAATGCTGATAGAGTCTCTATGGTCATTAACTGAACTAAAACTATCCTGCTACTGCTTTTTGTTCTGTCATAATACACACACACAGCAGCCTATATGTGATAATATATTCAGATTCAACCTGTCTCTGGAATTTGCTTTCCCAATAGCTGTCATGCTTGAACACTTGTCAGTTGTCTCAGATAAATGTATATTACTCTGATGTTTGCAGCATAACCTAGAAATTCCCTACACAAACTACAGGGAATTCTGCCAATTCTGAGCTAAATTAACTGCTTATCAAAGGCAAAACTGACAAGGTTTTTTGTGGGCTTTTTTTTTTTGTGGGTTTCTTTTTTTTTTGCACGAATCCATGGCTTACTGCTTCCCAGCCCTGTAATGCTACTTAGCTTCTTCACGATCCATGCATGAAGACCTTTAGATGTATCATTTCAACTTAATAACAACACAATTACAAGCACTTAATGGGTTTAAGGGAACAGCCCTAGCTTTATTTCCGGTAGGAGCAAGAAGTTGCACGCAGTGCTAGCAAGGCGTAAACAATCAGCCTACACTCAGTCCCTCATTTATCTGCTTATGCAGAAATTTCCCTGCACACCAGCACAAGCAAGAGAATCAGCCCCAACTCAAGCTTTTTGTGGCAAAGCCCATGGGACTTCTTTTCGAGTTCAGCTGTGGTTCTTCCCTTGCCTCAACTGGATCACTGCCACCACTGCAGAGGTGCCTGAAATTACTAAGCTTCTTTTCCTGGTGGATTGAAAGCAGCCCTCTGGGTCACACATTAGAAGTTCCCTTCCAAGAGCTACAAATTCTTCTCCATAAACCACAGCTCAGACATGCTGCTGTTAGAGCCCTGACAAAAGCTAGCACAACATGTGCCTCCTAGGATCTTTTCCCTTCATGTGCATCTCAGATTTTGTCATTGAAACTGGGGGTTGCTCTTAGTAAAAATGACAAAATCAAGACAGGTAGCAGCATGTAGCGTCCCAAGCCACAGAGTTTTCTCAGTATTAAAATGCCAAAGTAGTTTGGCTTCTGTACCTTCAGCATCCTCCACACAGAGGCAAGGAAGCCAAATCCTTCAGGTCTGAAGGATGCAGTATGGCTATCAGAGGGTCATCAACACCAGCTCTATGCATGCGGCAGTCCAAGCTTGTGCTCAGAGAAGTCAACATCCCACTACAGACAACTAAAGAACAGCTCTCACAAAGCATTTGCTTGTCAACTAATTCCCATTAATATCAGGAGGGAAAAAAAAAAAAAAGAGTATAATGTTTTAAAGCATACAATAAAGGGTGGGCACATTTTGGTGCCACAGCAGAGCAGAATTGATGCCGCCCATGCAACCTGGAGTTTGGATATAATGTATTTATAGAAGTACATTAAGACCAATTTAGAAAAGGTTGATTAGATAAAGTAATGCTCATTCAGGCAAGCCTAAACAATTTTCCTATTTCATTGAATCAGCAATAATGTACTCTTACAAATGTAATAAATATATATCCAATCACCTCCTCCTTCAGCGATTTCTCCCCTTGTTCCTTTCAGCTGGCAGTGTTTGGTTGGTTTTCAGAAAGGAAAAAAACAGTAACTCGTTTATAAAACTTCTTCCTGGTAATTTTATTTTGTCTCTGTAGCATAAGGCAATCTAGGAGAAGCAAACATTGTTTACTTATTAATACCAAGCCAGAACTCTCAGTGAGAGCTGATGAGACCACGGAGAAAAACTACTGTTTTCTTTGTTATTCTGCTGGAAGACGTACGGTAATATGTCAGACACTGGTAGAACCTATTGGGGAAAATACAAATAGTTGCTTTCTTTTCATCCATATGCATGGGAAATTGTGCTGGTCTACACGCACCAGAAGATTTTGTGCTGTCACTTCAGTCACCTATTCTCAGGTTATAACAACACTACGATTTGTAATTCAGAAACAAAGTATTTTTGAAACCTTGACTGTTGGATTGCGTTACTTTAGCAACTGATTCTTGGCAAGGTACATCTTGAAACACATAAGGAGAGCTGCAGAACAGGCACATGCACCCCCAGCAGTGCCTGGGCCCCTACACTCCAGCTCCTGGATGAGACCCACAGGTTCTCAGAGTGAGAATGCAAGCAAGGCTCCCAGGCCACACACCTACAAAAGCCCGTTTTCATGGGTGAATGCAGTGATGTTTGTTACTGGGACATTCGGTGTTTACATTCGGGTTTCATCAAAGTGTGATTAGTTTTGATCTGAGAGTACCCTACAGCTGAACCCCCTATTGTGCAGGTATTTGGATCACAGAATTCCTCCCGACCTCATCCTTCTGTTTTCACTGTCTCTGTTATTTATCTTTACAAGCAACTAGTACTGCTTAAGAGAAGAGTAACCTGAAGGGAGAATCTGCCACCTCCTTTCTGTGCAAGCACTTGCTGCTGAGGTATGAATGCAGGTAAATGCTGCTGTGAGGATTTCACAAGAGAGACATGGGGAAAATTGCTGCTTCTGGCCACGGGACTGACTGCAGCATCTGTGTCTAAGCCGAATTCCCAGACATACACTCCATCTAAAACCTTCATCAACTACTACTGCAGAGAATTGATAATTATATCCCCTTGCAAAGAGGCATTTTTCATCCCATGTTACAAATTCTAATTTAATAAGGATACTGCTTAAGCAAGCTTTTATTTTTTCCATAACTGAGTCCAGCATATTTCTCTACATGAATTTGAATTCTGCAAAAAGATGCTTTTGAGTTGCTAACAGAGCATGCTCCCTTTTGGCCTCCAATAACCTAAAAGCACCAATTAGCATACTTAGCACTCTCTACAGACATTCATTTACAACATTTTAACAACTTTTGGGTAAAAACTTTCAAAGTAGAATTAGATTTTCAGAAATCCTGCATAACTGATCGTGAAAAACATAAATGCATTTAAAAGCCTGACCTCGATTGATTTGACAAGCTAAGATAAAATCACTTGCAGTAATACCGGTTGCTTTGAAAAGCTCTATAATTGCACAAGAAATTAGATTATTATTTTTATAAAGTAAGTGTCAGTGCCCAGGCTCTCCTAGTGACTTAAATCCTCACAGAAAACCAGAGTGACCATTAGC
Organism: Numida meleagris; assembly: GCF_002078875.1. Taxonomy (NCBI): domain Eukaryota; kingdom Metazoa; phylum Chordata; class Aves; order Galliformes; family Numididae; genus Numida; species Numida meleagris. The sequence continues at coordinate 56,518,832 of NC_034412.1, forward strand.
TGCCACAGGACTGAACTTTCAGTCCATGTATTTCACTTATATGTCCACATACAGGTTTAGTTTGCTTCTCCTGGAAATCTCACTCTAAAAAGTTGAAACAACCAACAAGGATTTAGTTAGAAAACCAAAATTAGCAGTATTTGTGTAACTACATGCCAATACACACAGCTGAATGGGTATTTCTAAGAAGTCAGCATGAAAGACTGGAAGAGGATTTGTTGGTTTAAGATTTGCACTATAATTTTGTTAGACCAGATATTAACTCTGCTCAAAACTGCACTGAAAACAAGAAAGTATTCACATTCTTAGCGTTACAGACACCACCCTAAGCAAGAAGAGTGTTTGCTTAGCTCGTATAGAGCTTGGTACAGATACAGCTCAGTGTCCTCACTTGCTGCACCTTGGCATTAGCAACCAAAGGAAGTGTGTTTTCTTGGCCTCAACCAGCAATGAAAGCAGAGAAGCAAACAAACTATCAGTAAGAGATACAATCAGCAAAAGTACAGCTGAACCTCCAGCTCCAGCCCCAAGGATATATCACCCTCCCAAAGGCCTTCCCAAATGGTATCATTTCCTATACAGAGTTGCACTGTTGTTCTGGACCCTCCCTACCTGAAGTATGTGTTCTTAGCATCCCTGCAGACATACTCTTTCCCAGATGGTTGTTTTTTTTTTTCCCCTGCAGCATCACTCTGGCCTCAGAAACATGGCCCAGCATCACCTCCCTTGATGTGACCAGTGCAAAAGTCAGCTTTGGTGCTGTCTCACACGCAAGGCAAAGAAGAAAAGCACAAAATTCATATGAGAGAATGAAGGCTAAGATGGAAAGGGTATACAAAACTGAGTTTGCATGGAGAAGACCAGGGAAAACATCTGGACATTCTGGACATTAGGAAACACTACTTTTCTGAAAGAGTGGTCAGGCGCTGGAATGGGCTGCCCAGGGAGGTGGTTGAGTCATCGTCCCTGGAGGTGTTCAAGAAACATTTAGATATAGCGTTGAGAGACATGGTTTAGTGGGGTTGTTGGTGGTAGGTGGATGGTTGGACTGGATGATCTTGTAGGTCTTTTCCAACCTAGCTAATTCTATGATTCTATGAAAAAGAATTAAAGGGAGAAGAAATGAAACTTGCCAGTGTGGATTAATACAGTGGTGTTGCTTTCTGTGGGGTTGTACTGACCTTGCCAGAGAAACTAACCTTTTTTTTTCTTGCCTGCTTCTTCTTTTTTTCTTCCTGTTTAAATCCTGCTAAAGTTTTTATGATACAACAGTAAGCCCACAATACCTTGCAGCACTCACTCGCACAAGCGTGCACAGATTAAGTGCAATATAATGCACTTCTCATTACTGTGTGAAGGTGCAGGTCCACCTGCTCCACATTGCTCCAGGCAGACCATTGCCCTGTCCTAACCCCTTCTGAAGCCAACATGGCAAGCAATTTATCACCATCATCTAACTTCCTTCACTTTCCTGACCGACTGGCAGCCATCAAAAGTTCCCCATATTGGCCTGTTTCTAGGTGGCAAAGCAATCACATGACCTAACAAGGTCTTAAAGAGGAGAGAAACTTCCCAAATCCCATTATGTGAAGGCCCTGCCCCCCCTTAAGGGGGAGATTTGTGTGTGTTTGTGCGAGAAATGTCAAATGTATTTCTGACCCTTTTTAATAACTGCCAGCCTTGGTTCTTGGTGAGTTAAGTAGCAAAGTCCTCCTGTAGATTCACAGATTTGCTTGGCAGATTTTAAGACCACCAACAGCTGAATCTGCTAGATGTTTTCAAGGCAAATCCACTTCAAGCTGTGCAGTGAACTACCCCTGGTGACTCTGGCACATGACTCTGAGAATGTTTCTCTACAGCACAGGAAGGCCACTTCACACTGTACCACGTCCAAGACTCACACTGGAAACTAAAACTTCCAAACTTTTCTTTTTGCTCATTTCTGGTGAGTGGAATGGAAGGGGACAGTCAGGGGAACAGAAATCACAAAGTCTGAGGGATGTGTCAGGGCAACCATGGTGACAAGCAGTGGGCAATGTGCAGTATCTCGGTGCTCAGCCTGCGTCTCTGGCAAGCCAGTAGACACTGCTGATGACAGCTGACCACGAGCCAGTTTGTGTTTGCTGTATGGCTTAACCTTGGAGAGAGCCCCTATAGGTCAGCTCCAGCCTGCAAGTCGATCTGCAGACCACTATGTACCACATGTACACTGAACTGCAGCCTGCTGAGCACACCGGGCCTACCAGCCATTACAGTGCAATACTCTAAAAGAAAACTCTGCCTTCAAGATAAGCACATTTACCATTCAGAAGCTTGCAAACAAGCCCAAGTCCAAGGCAAGCTGGAGCTTATGCATGTCCTGTGCATCTCTGAGCCTCAGGACTAAAACTCCATCTACTGTCATAACCCCGAGGCTCTTTCGATGCTGTTCATTTCTGGGAAGAGATTAGTGACTTGCCCAATGAACACAAATAAGGAATGAAAGCAGCTATCACTTTCTGCTGTGGACTGGAAAAAGTGTTTCCTTTATAACACCGGAAATGTGCATCATGTATATTTGGGATCTGTGGGAGAGCTGTTGAAACATTTCCATGTGGAGATTACAGAAGATATTGGATTGTTTTATTTTTTGAGTTTTGGAATATAGGAGTTGGGCATAAAAAAAATCACAGTTTTGTTTATCTTTAATGTTCAATTTGCCTTCAGGACTCCTTCATTTAGTATGAGAATATCTATAAGCACGTGCGAGTGTACATACAACAATATGTGCATATGTTAAAATATATTTACTATCATTCATTTCCTGTCAAGGTCTTAGTCACAGCTTTGTGTGTCTGGTCACACCAGTAAAAAAAGGGCTTTCTCTCTACCATCAGTTTGGCATGACAGAAAACTCACAACTATTCATAAAGAAATACATTAAAAAAAAAAAAAAAAGAACCCACTTAATGCAGAAGGGATCTCCTGCTAGGGAAAAGACAGGTATAAAAGGTCTGTATGTCTGTAAAATGGCTAGGCTTTTATTAAAAAATTACTACCATCTGTGAGTTTAAGTTGGAAAGAACAGCACTGGGCATGGGGCAGAGGGGGAGCTCGGTCACATTCCAGTTACTCATCATCTGGATTCTGTCAGAGCAAAGTACTGAGACACACCTATAATTATGGTTGCTCCAAACTTTTCACTGGAAGCTTTTTCTAAATGATCTTTCCTCTAAGTATTGCTAGATAATTAATGCATTTAAAAAATTCCCATTGGTTCTCCAAAACCCAAATGCTTTCACTCCGCAAAGAGATTATCTTAGCCAAAGTTACAGGAAGAATTTAAAAGCTTTTTTAATATTCAGAAGCATTCATGGTAACCACTTGGTTCCTACTGTCATAATGATGTCCATAGCAATGAGCTTTCTTGATGACTCACATACTTCATACACCCTCAAAATGTTTAGCTGCATTCTTTTCACACAGTACCATGGCTGCTCATTTAGGTTAATTTATAGCAGCATCTAGAGTCAAAAACCCCCATAGGAACACATCAGAAGGGTGACCAGGGTAAAGACTGAAACAAAGCCAAACCAGAAGCACAGCTTATGTTGAATAAATTAGCCTTTTTTTTTTTTTTAATCACAAACAACGCAGGATCCTCCAAGTTGACTCTGGTACAATCAGACATCAAATTGCAGCAAAGAAAGGTGATCTAAATTACATTCAGTAGAATCTGCTTTCTGAGTTTGGGGAAGGTTTCTGTCAGATGGGCTTACAGACATAGCCAAGAGATCAGAACATACGCAGTATGGGAATCCACCACATCATGACCTCAGGTCTGAAGCCCTCACGCACACAGTATTGAACTGCCTCTGCAGACAGACCACTGCTGCGCAGTACTTGCTTATCAGCCCAATACACATACTTAACCTTTATCTCCTTGCTTAGTTATGAAAGATTATTCAAATGTCATCTTTTAAATGTGTATCAGACAGTTTCATATACACACGCACGCTCCTAAACACATACTCATCTGCAACCCAAAAAGGTATCTCTTTATACAAGGGTTTATTTTTGTTTAAAAAAAAAAAACAGTCCCTTGCCTCGTCACTCCCATCCATTAGAGAACGTTAGAGAAGAGACACGATGCTGCTAACCTGCACAAAGGATGCTCAGGGACTGTTCTAAACGTAAGATAAACCACTTCTGGAAAAAAAACTTGAGGAAGGAATAACTGGGAACCAGGCTTTGAGCTGAAAGCGATGCGTAGTGAAGGACATTTGAAAGGACCCCACCATACAATTTTTCTAGAAATAGTTTGTGAACTGCTCCTTAAAATATCCTTTGTTTTAGAATACTCAAATTTCATCTTTTGCCAACTAGGATTTTTTCCTTAAATCACACTATTTCAAGTGCAGATCATTTCTACAGGAGTCAGTTTTTATCATCAGTGGACTTCTTAATTAATGCTCACCCTGTTTTTTTCTGTTGCTATATTGAATTTGAGTGCATATGGCTTAATAGACACACCAGATGCTGCTTCCCTAGGTGGTTTAGGAGCTAATGCTTCATCATTTGAAGGGTTTTTTGTTTGTTTTTGTTTTGTTTTTTTTTTTTTTTTTTAAAAAAACAGGCTCATTATTTAGTGGATTAGCCACCTGTTCAGAAGTGGAGACAACCTGGAGGAACTAACTTGCCTGGCTGTAAACCAAAGTCCAGAGACTTTGGAGGAGCTCTGCTTAATGCAAAATGAAAGCCAGGCAGCAGGTAGCAATGGAATACAATTTATGCTTTACTCGATTTTGGGCAATCTGCTAAAACTGCATGTCCGTCCAGGCAGCACAAAGGCTCTCCTTGTTATCGACAGCCTCCAATTCTCTGTCCACCAGCATCAAGCAAAGAAGGATCGACTTCAGGACAGACAGATCACCCCTAAGTACCCCTTGCAGACTCATGAATTCCTCCTTTGTCTCATGTCTATATCTGCACCCTCTCCTGCAGGAAGTGCCTCTACTGATGGTGGCATGGAGATCCAATGGTATAGCACTGGCAGCTGGGCCGCTGCAGGGCAAAGCAGCAGCAGTGCTGGGCGCTTAGCAGCATAGGCTCCCTGTTGCTAAAGGGATGAATTACAAGTTCTCAGTGGGAAACTGGAGGCAGAAGAGAAACCACATGGGTCCCTATCCTACCAGAAAGAACAAACAGCCTTGTCATCTCCACCTCAATCACACCTTTTTTGTGTCAAATAACAAAACAGCTGTGCTCCAAGGGTCTTAATTCAGTGAAACATACTCAGGGCATGTGAGGCACAGTTACACCTTGGAGAGCAAACCTGGCACATTATTCAAGGGTTACTGTGCCTCCCTGGGGGAGGAGAGGTGCACAGATTCACCACTTCAACACACAGCTGCCAGGGAATGCAACAGAAGGTAAAAACAGGAAGCAGTCAGTCTGGGCTCTTTCCTTTTTTTCTATGCATCTATCAAAAAAACAACAGCAAAATGATGTCTCACAAAAATAACCTTATTTTTTCCATCCATTGCAAGCGCAGGCAGGAACTGAACTCAAAGCACTGTGCTTTCTTCTGAGGCTTCCCAGCCAGCTCTCTTCCTGATCCCAAGGTTTGCTCCCTGTTCCACCCTTCCCTGGGGTTCAGAAAGTGGACTGTGATACAAAAACACAGGTTAACATGCATTAGCCTTTAACAGCTGCTTCTGCCACCCACAGAGATACCAGTGGTCAGCCAGCAGTGGCATCTCTGACTCAGCCATGTGACATACTGAGTCACTAAGCGTGGTGACAGCCAACCCCACCTCCCCCTCACCACCTAAAAAAGTTAGATAAAAAGGAAGCGATCCTTGCTCTCTGTTACTGATAAAGCCCAAAATATCTGCCATGTGTCACTGAGAACTTATGAGGTCAGACCAGCTCATTTGGGAGGCAGAAAGAGAAAATACCTCTGGCTGCAAGAAACACAGCCAGCGCAGTGAAACAAGTGATAAAAGGGTTAAAGTCTTTAAAACGCATTATAAAAACAATTATGCAGGTAAATACATATTATACACTGTGGGCATCAGAAAAATGCTTGCAGTACATGCCAGTGGATGTGGTTTAAGTACTCATACAAGACCATCATATTTTTGAAGCCAAACCCGCTGAAACAACAGCCTTTCTCCTGTCCTTAGACTAAGCCAGCCCTAGACAAATTCCTTGTTTAAGAAGATAAATGTGGACATCTGACAAATCTATGTCCACAATTGCCATAGATTACAACTACAATGAAGCCTGATTGCGAATAGATTCATTCTTCTTGTGGTGCTAAAGACAAAAAAAAAGAAAAAAAAAAGCAACCCAGCCAGGGCCTGATGCCATGCCACACTGGAGCTGGTGGCAGCAGGATGCTACTGCTCCCATATTCAGAAGCCGCTCAGGCAGCTCTCCAAACAAAGATAGCTTTTTGCAGTCACTCCCAGCCTTCCCAGACCCTCTGCATGCCTGGAGGAGCTGGTAGGGATGGGCTACATAAAAAAATCCTGGGGGACCTACTTTATTTTCCTGTTTCATGCAGGTAGCACAACCCCTGAGAACAGAGGTGTAAGCACTGCATGTGGAATTCCTCCATAAGTCTTCTGCTTTTTGACATGCAGGCAGAGGCAACACCTGGTTTATAATTTCCAAAATGGCAAGGCTGATGGTACAGAGATCGACAGGGGGAACGGAGTTAACATTTTGCTTGGCATTCTTTCATTTCATCCAGAATCCTCCATATGGAGGAAGACGAGGGTTAGGTTCTTTGTTGCCGTAGGAGGATAAACCTGACCTCTACCTCATTTGGAGCAGGTGGCACAGTAAAGGTGTAAATGAATCAGTTAATGGGCAGTGTTTATAGTAGAGAAGGACAAGCACAAGAATAGCGAAGTCCACTTTGCTCTTTGTCCTGTGGTGCATTCTAAGCTTCCCCCTCCAAAAAGCAAAACAGAAATAGCAACACATGATCTTTAGTCCAAGTGAGCCAGCTCTGACTCCTTGCTGCCAAGCTAAGCAGCGATTGCAGAAGGCTGTGCTGGAGCATCCACTTGCTTCCCTGCCACCTAGGCAAGGGCTTTGCCTGCCCAAATGCTCCTCAACTGCATCAGGCAGCCCATAGCACAAGGCAGTGCAGGGCACGGCACCGACATCTGCTTGCATCATCCTTCAAATGCAAGAGCTTGTTCCTCACCGGGCTCCAGGAGGCAGTGTTAAATACAATCTGCTTTAGACTTCTCATGGCTCTGAAAGCATGACACAGCCATCAGCTCAAATCAAGAGAAGAAATCTCTGCAGAAATAGCTCATTGCAGCCCAACCAGCAACTGATGCATTTTGCCTTTCTAGTGCTATCACACAAGAACCTTCATTTCTAAAAGGTGAGAGTTAAAACTTGCCAAGGAGAAAAGACATGCAAAGTCTGCAAGGTTTTCAGTGGTAGAAACACAGCACAAAACATTTCTTGACAAAGAAATCTTCACATAAAAATTACACTGCCCTTGAGGAGTTCCCTATCTGTACTTCACGCTGGTCAGGACAGACTTTTCAACAGCAGGTTATAAATATGCTGACAAATCGATAAGGCTTTATTCTCTCCCTGAGTCCAAGAGCAACACGGGTAATTTCCCCAGCCTCAGTGTAATGCCAGCTGATCAAGCGCCACGACCTTAACTAACAGCCACCTAAAGCTTGATCCCCGCAGCCTCATTTAGGCACACAAACGACCTCAGCTGCGAGGACACTGACACTGGATCAGCCATGAGGATGCTTATTCTGAGGTTCTGCATGCTCACAGAAAGAGCTGTTACAGACATCAGTTCTGGCTATCTACCTAACATAAAATTCAACTTCTCACCCAGTGCCTTCTGCAGTAGCCACCCCTTTGACATACAAACTCACCAAGTAGCTCATTTGACAGATGATTCTCCTAAGTAGTTTGCTACCTCTAGCACAGATCAGCCTGCAGGTAAGGTAAGTTCAGAAACGTGAACGCGTGCTTGCTTTGAATCTGCTCCTTGAACACCTTCCCAACAGGTCTGCATTGCAGCTGTTTTGCACTAGGGAAGCACTTTTAGTGCACACATCTGTGCACCAGGAGCATGAAGAGGCAAAAAAAAAAAAAAACCCAGGACAGGACTCAAAAAAAAACACATCAACTTTTAAATACAGCTACCTATTTCTTTTCCTCTTTCAGGCTTGTTCAGCACAGGCTTACACTGATAACACCATCCTATCAAGCCACCAACCTCTATTCTATGCAGTGCTGTTGGTTTTTTTCTTTCTTTTTTTTTTTTCCTCAGAGTAAAAAAAAACCACATGTCTTAATGAAGCTGTTCAGCCTTATGTTTGAACAGCAAAAGCAGGAGCTGACCTCATCGGTGTTTAAGAGTTACAGGGGCCGAGAGCATTTTCTCGCTGAGCGATTCCAGCTCTTTGAACCAATTGCCACAGATTCCAGGAGCTTGCCCACACTACAATTTTCACACTTAGCAACTGTAAAATTGTTAAAGCGATATCTTTCCACACGGTTGCTCTGTTATTAGTGCTTAGTTTGGCATGCCACCTTAGTTACGGGCTTTAAATGCCACTTTCAGCACTTCCCAGGGTAACCTTGGCCATGAAATCGGAAAATCAGATCATTTTCTGGTCTGTTTTCTTCTTTTTCCCTGGATGAGATTAGATTTTGCTACGCTTGACTGACAAACCTCATTTGGGATTCCAGTGGAGGCCAAAGCCCTGACCTCCTTAAGAAGTGGGAGGCAAAGATGTCTCAAGATACGATGAGGAAGAAAGAACTAATTTCAACACATCACATAACAGGCAATTAGTAATTAATTTGTACTGAGAGAAAAACACACTCGCAAAACGTTCAGCAAGCCTCCCTGGAAAGTCAGAGCCTTTTATTTCTCTAAAACAATGCTAAAACAAAGAGTTTTTCCTCTTCCTCTTTTGTTATCTATTTCTGTGATATTTACCTTAGGAACACAGAATGATGGGAGTTTTTGTTTGTTCCGTTTAAAAACATTTTAGCTGTGCCCAATGAGAAAGCAGCCAAACACGGTTTTCAAGAATAATTTTTATCCATGTTCAAGTGATTATTTGACCTTTCGTTGCTATAATCTTTCAACAGCTCATTATGTTCCAAGCATGTTATCCATGCTGGATGCAGCGTTACTTAAAACGGATGCAAAACTGCTCACCAGCCGTAATGAACGACAGACAAATGTCAAAAAATTTAATTTTTAATGTTTAGTCATGCCCTTGTTGAAAGTTAACATCCCGTTAAATAATATCGTGGAATATTATTCAAGATGACAGGGCAAAACCTCAGCTGCCCATTAAGTAATACAGTTTAAATTGCAAGATGTCAAGGCTCGGCCCGTAGAGCTGTATTAAGTGGTGATACAGGACCACCCGCTGACACCCAGGGACTTGCAGCTGATTAACCAGGAACACAAAACAGATCAAAGTAGCTGAAGTGTCCAGCACTAAGGTTTGCATTTCAGTCATTATATTTTTCCTCACTTTAAACATCAAGAATGAAAAAAAGAGAAATCAATCAATATGAAGAGTCTGAGAATATTACAGATTAGGAAGACAACAATACAAGGCACCCTAGAGAGTTTATAATCTGCCTGACATCATACTTGAAGCCGTATCTCTGGCTAGAAAGGCAGCAGTACAGCAAACATAGCCCAAGGCTTATTCCTCTTTGGAAAACTTTAAGCACTGGATGTTCATGGGACTGTGAGTTTCAGTGGAGACACAAACTGTGGAACTACATTCAAAATGTATACCCATGGACTTATTTCACTGCTATAAACCCAAGAAGGCTTGCTCCTTGCCAGCCCTCTGAACAGAAAGCTGTCTGCAGAGCTGCGAAAAAGGGATGGTCAGAGATCAGTTAAGGGAAAGGAGGCTTTTCCCCAGCAAAAGTGATCTTCAAAACCCTACCTCTGCTCAAAGCTGGCCTGCAAAATGACGGTAGGAGCCCCTGTTTTGCGCTTTCACGACCTTGCTGACACAGGCAGGCTGCTAACTTTTCCATTGTTGCCAATTATCCCCAGGCATTTATGAAGCAGGCTAAATGAAGCACACAGACAAGTGACAGTAATCGATTTTTCAGCGTGCATTTTTATATTTAGACAGGGAGTGCCAAGCTAATGAAATGAACTAGGAAAGTACAAAAGTGGATTACAGCATGTCAAGTAACATGGGGAGACGGTCTGTGACAAACACCCGTCTGAATGTCAGTCAGCCTTCTGCTCTGCACAGGTTGCCAGGACAGGGCAGGGTCATGCACTGCTGGCGGGGGGACAGCCAGGAGCAGCACTCAGCAGCAGTCCCTGTGAGCCCCTGAGGGGGAAACCCTGCAGACACATAATAGACAAACACGGTGAGGCTGCTTCAGCCATGGTCTAGCCAATGTTAAATGCCAGAAACCACAGCAGCCATGGTACGACTTATTTCACATCATTAACGTTCAACTCACAAATTGCAATATGCTGGGCGTTCACCTGTAAAGCCTGCATTTTTGCTTTCCTTTGTCCCGCATTCATTGACATAAAAGCAGCCATGCCCAGATCAGAGCAGAAACACCAAAACCTATCCCAGTCTTGGCATCCAAACTGGGATACCGCTTCCCCTGAAACAGCTACATCACAAATTAGCAGCTGTTTGGACCATGCAAGAGCTGAGTCTCACACACAAACCACACAGAGCACAACCCATGCGGGATAATATTTATGAGTGAGGGATGAGATGCAGCCATCTGTGAACCTTGTCTGGAGATAACCCCACTCCTCGTGAGCTGCAGCAGGACAGGAGGCCAGAGGCCGCATTCCTCAAGCATGTTTCTTAAAAAGCAAAAGGCTCATTCATCTGTTATCCCGCTTAAGGAATAGGATAAATGACTTCCATTGTGAAGATAAATGTTGGTCAAGTTCCTCACTCCCAGCTGTGTTGCTGCTTTGAGAAATACTACATGATCCAGTCTATTCAGGCAGAATAGTCCTTCCAAACCCAGTGCTCTTCCCATATATTTTCCCTCTCATTCTTGCTCCCCCTACAAAATCCTCCCCCTCCCACTACCACTGTGATTGAATATTAATATCTGAAATTTCCTTTTTCATGTTACAAGTTCTTTATCTGTTGCTAGTCTTGTATTTGATCCTCATCTTCTCTGCTCATCCTATGTTTTTTTGTTATGAATAAAATAAAAATTAAAAAGAGTAAGGTAATAAAATAAAATGAGATCATATAATGAATATCTTGGGCATTACAGATAGAAGGAAATTACAAAAAGATCTATAGAGCTGCATTTTTTTATTCAACAGGATATTAACACACATGTGCCTTCAAATCCCAAATCAGAGCATCTTCTCATCACTTGCAATGACACAGGGGCTGGCAGGAAAAAGGAGGATGTGGCTGGTCTTGTAAATAAACTGCTCAGATCCTCCAGTGATGGTGAGCAAAATCAGGTAAGTAATAGATACAAACTGGATTTGTATCCCATTTCACTTTGCAGAGACCCACACAAAGACAGAAAGCAGAAGAGGCTCTGGTACCAAGACACACAACTACCGCTGTCCCACAGCAGTGTGAAACAAACACTGCAGCACCCTGCAAACTGGGGCAATCTTACTCCAAAGGACCCTGAAATCCACCCAGGAGTTTTCAGATGTAACTGTCAGACCTGGAAATCAAAGAAATGTCATGCTAGTCTGGTAGGACGTTCACCTCTCTCGCAGGGCAGCACAAGAAGCGCTAGGAGCAGGCTGTGCTGCTGTGTTTTGGCTTTTGGCCCTCAGTTTGATCCAGGGAAACTTGCAACACAGACAGGACAACTCCCATCTACTCCTATCGCTGGCACTTAGTCCTCACGAGGACAACAAATCTCAAGGGACTGAGCCAAACTAAGCACTGCTATGTCCTAAATGAATTTGTTGAAGCTCATCTTTCCCTGTTAGTACCGGAAATTTCTCCAACTGAAAGGAAAACTGATTCACTTATATTCCTCTTTGCACATAGCGCAGCACCTCCTTCTGGGAATCACGTACCACCCGGCAAGCAGAGACAGGGAAGGCTGTGTCCTTCAGCTCCTCCTCTACAGCAAGGCCACTGTTTCTCCTGAGATCTGCAACGTCGTTTGGCTCATTTCTGGAACCTCAAGCAATTCAGCAATTCATCACAACCACAGCTGCCCTCCCTTTCTTTTTTTCTTTTATTTTAAATTGTTTTCTACAGAAGTGTTGCAGATCATCTTCAACTCCTCCTGCTCCCATGAGAAATTCCACTGTTCTGCCACTGCTGGCACTTATGCTTTCAAAACCCACCTTCACAGCTATTACTCTTACAGCAAACAGGGAAGGTAGTGTTATTAGTCATACAGCTTTCCAGCAGAAATGTAAAGGAATCCAATAGATAATAAAGGCTATTTTCTAATATTAAAGATTACACATTTGTAAAAATTTGGGAATCTATAAGGCTTAGAAAGGCCTAAATTATTGCAATCCATCACCCGGGGAGTTGGAGGGGGGTCTCAGAGGAAAGAGGTGATTCTCTTCTCAGGAGCAACTTAATAAGAACATTTTGCAAATTAATAATAACAAGCGTATTCACTGTGGACACAGCATCTTTATCTTCAAAGGGACTCTAAAAAATGAACCAAGTTACATTTAACCTTTTTATCTATTGAAGATTTTAAACTTACCGTTAATAAAATTAGAAAGAAAATTATGTGCTGCTTGCAGTACAGCACCATATTTTCTTAGAATAATAAACAACTGCTTTACAAGCTACATAATTCATGTATATGATAAACTCAGCAGAGAAAACTTACCATGATTAATAAGTTTAACATTTTAACTTAGGTCACGCAGTTACTTTCCAAAGACATCAATAACATGTTTTAGAGTTAAATAACAAATCAGCCAGCGACAAGATAAATCACTGTAATGGGCAACTACTTTCCAATTACACTTCATTTTTACAGAAGTCATTTTGGGGAAACAGCATTAATTGCCATTTGGATTTGATAGGGCATTACCACTCAACAGTGAGTGAAGCATCTCAGTTCAGAATTGAGAATGTCCTGTGTGATGCCAGCATGATATTTAAGTAGAAAATAAAGCCAAAATTAAGATAGCAGGGAGCCTCGCACCCCCCAAACAGATGACCTAAATAAATGAGAAACAGGTAGAGTTTTGAAAAAGGTAAAACTGCCTTGGAAAAAAAAAAAAAAGACTCTTCTTCCATCCTAGCACTACTGAGCTGAAAATATCCAAAAGGTATTAGTTACCTAGAATCTGTTTTCTTGATGCAGTCTTTTTACAAGGGCAGGCAAAAAATCAAAGGGAACACACTCAACGCCTCCTGCAGAGTTGCCGGAGGGTCAAAAAAGCTGAACACATTTCTCCCCCACGAATATCTCTCATGTCAAAATTACAAAAGAAAAAAGTTCAGACTGGTATAGCAGAGTTGCTTTAAAGGATACCAAAACTATCCACAGTTCTAACATTTCCCACACACCCATGATTTGGGGTGACTTGCCATTTAACTCCAGTGCAGCAACAGCACAGGAGAGAGGATCTAAGGAACAAACCAAATTCAACTAATCCAGTTTAAAGAGGTAAGAAACCCCAAGATATTGAGGAGATAAATACAATTAGAGAATGCAGATTCTGTTGTGCCCCAAAGCAGCACCCAGGTATGTAACATACATTTCTCCACGCAGGACTAACTCAAGTGGCCCTGGACTTCTTCTGTCTGAGTTGGAGGCACCAAAAAACGTCTGGCACCTCCTGAGCATGACATTGCTGCAGAGAGAGTACACGGGGAAGGCACTTGGGATTTCAGCTCCAGAAGGCCACCTGAACTGCTTTTCAGATGCTGGCCTGCGGAGAGCCCAGCAGAATGCGGGCGCCTTTCAAAATTTGCTTCTGAGGTGTTCATCCTTACTTTTCAGGTAGTCGATGGCTGGACTTGTCAGCTCTCAGACTTGAGCATCTCAAAGGGATAGCTGCTTTTATTACAAAAAGCCTTAGATTCCCAGCTCAGCTCAGGTCCTATTAGAGTTATAATACGTTCCACTAGAAAGTAATACTTTTGTGTCTATGTATATCTTTAACTTTTAAATTACTAAACCAGTGTTAATTTCTGAACTACATTAATCTAAAACAAGTACAAATCCTTCCTCCTTCACGAGTTTTGATCTATAAATACAGCAAAATTTAGGATCGAGGCCAGACAGGCGGTGAATTAATGCACAGTAACGTGGCTTTCCATAATGCAGTAAGCTATCAACTCACCAATTCAGCATTGTTGGGAAGCATTTGAAAGTCCTATTGTAAAAACTCCAAGGGAAGCACTTAACTTGTCAGCTCAGCCCTGCTGTAACACAAGCAACAAGCAGAGTGGATTCTTCTGTTTGGGTAGCGCCGAGGGCACACTCCACAAACAAGCCGGCTGCTCTTTAGCAGCACATAGCTCATTTCCAAAGAAGCATCTGTGATGTCTCGTCCCATCAGCTGCCCCCAGGTCTCTCCGCAGCCTTTCCACAATGCAGTGTTTTCACAGCGATTTCACAGGCTGTTCATTTTCAATAAATATTAGCCACCCAGCTGCCGATGCTGCACCCTGGTGCTTGCGTGCTGCTGTGTGGCAAGCACGCGCATGACAGCAAAAGTGGATCTGCCTGGCCCCAAGAGCTTTAGCAAATTCCAGTCTTGGTTGATTCACCCATAGACCTGACCCACTGCTAATCACCAATATCTCATTTTCCTACTGCTCACCACTTCTTAGCATTAATACCTTAGCAGATGTAAATGGCCAGGATAAGGCAGAAATGCTCTTGGACTCTCAGATGATAGCTAGCATTACTGAGGGCAAACAGATGGGTATGCAAAAATCGAGTGCCAAGCACACTGTTAGGTGTAATTGAGTAGCACCAATTATGCCCCATATAAGGTTAGGAAATCTGTACCATTTGATGTAATTCACTCTGAAAGACAGTATAACCAGGCTGATCTGAAAAAAAGTGGGAAACAGCCAGAAAGAGAGACTTGTACAAGGTCAGAAGCAGTGCTTTAAATATCCCAGGCTCTACTCTTTATGGAGAGATGGATATGCTCACAGCATGCTGCAGTGCCTTCCTTAGATTTCAATAAATTCCCTGAACTTTCTATTTAGCCCTCAGAAATCAGGCTGTACTTCTTCGTAAATATGCACTTGCAGTAACACATCAAGTCTCAAACATCTGAACTTTCAGAGGGAGAATGAAATCCTGCCTCCAAAACTGCCTTTTTAAAAAGGCTCACTACTCTTCTTAACTCTTATTTGGGCACCTACAGAAACCACCTAATTAGAAAAAGCCCTCAGTACTCTGGCAAATTCTACCCACTCCGACTCAAAGCCTGTCAGCCAGCATAATTGCACAGGAGTCCAAGCATAGATGTAGGTGACTCAGAGGACCTATTTTTTCATAGTTTGTTCTCATTTTGTATATAAGTTTCTCCTGAATACTTGAACTATTTCTCCAGTTCCTCATCATGATGGTGAGAAAAGAACAGAATTTTTACTTTCTGGAAGCAGCACTACTTCGTTTTTCTTTCAATACTGGCTGTATTTCAGCACATGGAAACACTGTGCAAGGAACCACGGGGAGGGGAAGGAGAAAGCTCTTCTTTCTATATTAACCAAATCTTGCTCTAATCACATAGCAGGGAACAAGGTGGGTTAAGTTCCCTTTTCTGAAGGGGGAGAGCACCCTCACTTTTATTCAATGCAGTGGGTGAGACAAGGCTCTCCAATTACCCCAGCCATTACTGGGGTCAAGATGATCCTTAGGCCGGTGTTCAAAGGGCTGAGCAACGTGACACATGTATCAAAAAAAGCTCTCAATTTCCACAAGCATTAAAAGCTACTGATAGTTTCTAAAACGTGGCTTCTAATGGGGAAATACATTCTCTTCCTGCTCTCTTTTTGAGGGAGGGGGAATGACTTTCTGCTGGTGAGTCTGCATAGGTAATCTCTAGCCAGAAGATAATTTCTGAAAAAACATCTATTGGGATAATTGGTAGAAAAGATAGATTTGAAAAAGCTAGTAACTACATATTTTAGAGGTCAACATGAGCAACTGAAAGAAGGCCTGATTTTTAGGAAGTCCCCACATCGAGGAGGCTGTCCCACAGAAATGTAGACCTTAAGATTGTGGGGGTGGGAAACTAGAAAAAAATAGCCATAGTTCCCTGCTGTTGGCAAGATCGATTTAATGCAATTACCAGCTCCTCCTTTTGAGCAAAATCATGACAGAGAGCACAGCGCTGCTCCAAATTAATTCACAGCAGTGGAGGAACAGGAAGGAAAGCCCATGGCACAGAAGCAGTCAGAAGCATCCGCTGGTTGACCATGTCCATTCCAGCAAGCCCTGCAGCTCCCACACGGCCCATGCCATGAACAGGGCTTCCCCATCACCATCCACAAGGTGATCACAGGCTGGTTGATGCCAAGAACCAGCATGCCAGGCCTCAGGCTGCTTCTTCACATCAGCAAACCCTGCACGCTTCTCATTTCACCACCTTCATCCCACTGGGAGACTTAAACAAAACCTGCTGGGTTCCTATTAGAAACATAACCTAACCACATGGCACCTTGCTAAGTCACATTGCAACAAGTCTCAAAGCGTTCAGACTGATGTGAGTAGCCTCTAAAGGAGGCCCAACATCCATCTTAGAGAATGATGTAAAGAATTAATCATCTGAAACACATGCTATGTAGTACACAGAGTCCAGAGATGAAGATTTTCAACAAGCATTCTTCCTTTAACCAGGTCAAGTGTTTCTTTGTCACAGGGAGCTCTCTTTTAAAGTGTTATTTACACATCATTTTCTAGCCACAGTCTACTCTGGGGTAATTCTGACTACCTCAAAAGCTTTTGGACTTGTATGAACAGTATTATGGCAGCAAGTGAGGATTCACCAATGCTTGAGAACATCAAAACCTCTAAGTTCTTATTCTTCCCATCTTCATCAGTACCAATTTAATACTAGATCCATTGGGCATCAGCATCTTCAGGACTTCAGGTAGGTTGTGAGCCTATTTGAACATAAGAACATCATTCTTGAGAGATACAGCAGATACAGCTGCCTTACACTTGTGTTCAGCATAACATGAAAGGCAGACTACCTTACGTGCAATTTTTTGAGAAAAAATATGCAAAAAAATCCTTCACTGAAGGAAATACTGTGGTGAGGGACAATTTCAAGCTGATGTGGTGCCTGCAGCTCATCAGCAGAAGAAGTGGTAGTGTTGATGGCATGGGAAGAGACTGTGCTGCAGACATCCTGCACAATCTGCAATTCGAAGTTTATGCTAGGTAAGCCATTCCCTTTGAGAAGGGGGGGGGAGGGCGCAGAGACCATTTTAATCCCAGTAAAATGTCTCAGTATAATAACTTAAGGCTGAACTTTTTGTTTAGAAAGGGAGGAAAAGTGCTTAAACTTTTAGAAAATATTACAGCTGAAGGAGGAAGAGCTGCAAAGATGAAGATCTGGCTACTTCAAGGCTTACTGTTACTGCTGTATGGCCTTTCTTAGCAATATCATTATCATGCACACATGTCCATTTTTTTTTCCCCAAATTAATGAGATGTTCACAGCACTATCATTTTTAGGGAATGGAAAAACCCTTAAAACAAGGCTAAACCAGCTAAGGTGTAAATGATATGCCGCACTGTAATTTAAATAGGTACACTGACTGTTCACAGATTAACATCAACAGCATCTTCAAAATATATAAAACAAAACTCAATGAGTATATATAAATAATACAACTAGGAGGCAGTCTTCAGTTTTTCATAAGAAGCTTCTAACCTGGACCAAGTTTGCATCTCATGTAGACACAGCAGCTGGGTAGCTAATAAATATAGATCGAAATAGCCAAAAATCTTCCTTCTAGGCATGTCAACGCACCAACTCCTCCTCAACAAAGCATTAAGCATGTACTCATCCTGAAGGAGGTACAAGACCCTGTTCAGAACACTCCCGATTCTCCCCCTTGTGTTTAAAGCTGAACACTTGCTTCTGCACTTTGGTCATTTGATACTGTCAACAAGCTGGACAAGAGAAATAAGCATCACTCTCACAGCTCTCTACATCTTACATGTGACTTTGCCGGCGCCAGCCTTGCAGTCCCACATTTCACACTAAAACATCTACTTTAGTTTATCTTTTATGGCTAGTTGCCTGGCCCCAGTGAAAAAATTGCTGTTTTCATGAGGCAGTAGTGGCTGACAAAATAATTGACTCCTGGGAGCTGCACAGCTACAACCACCCACTAATGTATTACTAGGTATGATGTCATCTGTGAGGCACAATATAATGACTATTTATCATGCATGCAACACTTCATTTGGAAACACACTGTATAATATTTCATCTTAAACATACTGGACAAGATAAGAACTTGCCAAGCGTATTGATCTTAAATAATTTACTAGAGCATAGATAATATCTTAATTTTCTGGGAAAGAAAAGTGACAGAATGGCAGCTCTGAGAACTAGCATTCTTTTCAATGGAGAATTCATATAGCTCAGGTAATAGCAGCACATATTTCCAAAACTCACCTCTATTATTTCAAGTCCTCTTAGAAACTATTACTGATGTGTATAGCGAGGTTGATCTTCCTGTGTGTACAGCTGTTTGCCTCTGATGAAAAAGACATTAACTGCAAGCACTGAAACGTTAAAGCCAAGCAGGTTTTATTATGCTAATCTGGTCTTACTATGAGCAAATTCAGGCCAGAAAAAATATCCCAGTTATTCTTGGAGCACACCTCTCCACTGGAGAGTTGTGCTACTGGTTGTCAGCTGCAAAATGTTTATGTTTTGTTGCCACTCTTGCCAGGTCTCTTATTTTGATTACATTTGGTATTTTTAATTAAATGACGCATTAGAATCACAACCTCCATCCTTTTGTTAGTTATGTTTGCAGGCTTTACAAAGATCTGTGAGGCAAATCAAAGAATTCAATATTTAAGTAGAATTTAGAATTAATGATTGTTAAGCAAACCACACTATTTCTGCATGCGTACATTTGTAATACTGTGATACTGACAATTGCAAGAAGCAAAAACACTCTGCCAACACCCATTTCCTCTCCTCTCCCTCTTTTCCCACACTCAGATAACTATTTTTATGTAGTCACCATACGGTAATTACATCTGGTCACTCTCAGCTTGAGACAAACTGGGACCCATCAGTTGGAAATGAGTATCTAATCCCCTAAAACCATCCAGTTTCACAAACACCATACTGTGAAGCAAACAAAAAGGTCAGATGAGAGAAAACCACACAGGTTCCTAAATTTCCAGACCTCCTTTTTTTTTTCCAGTAAGCTAAATAGTATCATAATCTGAAGCTTACTCTATTCCAAAATATGCCTTATACTAATGTTCGGCCTATGCCAATGAGCTTGTATGATAGCAGTACACTTGAGTTACATTTCTCCAAAGCTTGGATGTTGCTAGAACACCTCCCTTCAGGCTGCTTAACCCATACACTAGCCCTTACCAAGCCACACACTACTCCCACCAACCTTCATCAGAGAGTGCAGGAAGAACTCACTAAACATTTACCAGCTGCTTTTGACAGATTCTGTTTTCCAACAATGAACTATTTTTGTTATACTCAGCACATTATGTACTTGTAGGGACGCCAACATTTTCCCCTCTCACCAACATCTATCCCATCAGAAATGAGGGATGCCATCAAAGGATGGGTTAACAGGAAAGCTGCAAGCTATAAGCAACTCTGGCTCATAACATCTTCAGCATAAATTCTTTATGTCCCTAGTTAACAGAGTAGAAGCTTTCTTGAAACAAATCAGCATGTGCTCAGTTAATTACTTCCCATGAAAACAAAGGGAAAAGAAAATCCCTCCTTTTCAAAAAAGGCCAGAAAATCCTGATTCTTAGAAGCCTCTGAAGAAGATAAACTAAGATACTTGTAAACAACTACATGTCACACCTAGCTAATCTCCCAGTTTGCATCACTCATACCTCAATCTTGATTCTTCTGTGTTTATATCATATTTCACCTCCAGCAAGATCCCTCAGTTGTGTATTATTCAAAACAGTATCATGACAGTTTTCAGTGTACTAGGCACATCTGGTTATTTTTGCTCAACTCTTATTTCTGCACAGACATGCAACCATTATGGATAGCATAATCTCCCAGGTGAGCTTTCCAAGCTCTGTTAGCCAATAAAATAATCTCCTATCCACCTTCCACAACCCTACCAAGAAATTAAGAAAGCAGTTTCTACTTCAAGACTCTTACCAATTCTATTATAGTACAGAGTGAAAATATTTGCATATTTCTTCCATGGTGAGTGTCTCTTGCCAATGCTGTGAAAGAGCAGATTAAAAAGAAAAGAATGCACACAGCAAGCCTGCTTTCTCTCTACAAAGGCTGGCCTCGCTGACCACGTATCAGCAGGCAGCAAAATACCCTGGAGGGAAGAAGTTTCTCCTCGCATCTCACAAGCAACGCAGTCATCTCCCCTGAAGCTAAGGAACCAAAAATAGTTTCCTCCAACATTACACGGACTTTTCCAAAGATACAGATACTCAGCTCCAGATAAGCAGGTTAAATATCATAGACAACCTCCGTGAAAAAGTGCTTACAGGCTCTGAGCGCAAATGGCCCCGAATAATAAATAAGTAGTTTAGAAACCATTTTTCTTGGTCACCAGTTTGAAACCAGTCTCAGGAGAGTGTGAGCAGGTCTGCAAGATGCAGGAGTGAGCTCTCCCACACTGGGGAGCAGTGGGATGAGGGCAGGAAGCACCAGCAACGAGCAGGGTGGTTTGCAGGGAAAGCAGCACCCAGCACAAGGTACCAGAGGGTGAGTGGGAGGGGATGAGTATAGATGTGTACTCGATAATTATAGCTGCATTTCAAGCAGCTCCAGCTAAATGTCTTGGCATATGCTATGGCAGAGAGAGGAGCTAAACACTCTGAGGAAGCGAGATTTTGCTCTGCCTTGGATCTCATTAGGGACAAGAGCAAGAGGCTGATGCAGAAGCTAAAGGGACCAGCAAACACCAAGAACCCTGTTTTGGTGCTTTGGGAGGAGATGGGGCTAACTGACAAACAAATTCAATGCTGAGTTCCTTGCTCCTGTCTGGGGAAGGAGCTGCACAGCCTCTGCTTCCTCCATCACAGGCACTAGCAGCAGAAATCCTGTGCTGCAGCCTTCAGTTCCATCCACCCCTGTACCTCAGCATCCCCCGCTCCAGTTGAACCATGGCACGCCGCAGCTGCTCTCCCCTTGCCCTTCATCCTTCCCAAAGCAGCTTCTATCACAGAGGCTACCAGCAGAAGATGTGCCAGTTGATAGAAGCCAAGTAACATGAGGCAGTGAGGCATTTGCCACAGATAATTTATCAGAGCTGTGTAGTGGCACTGCCGGCAGAATGCCCCCGTGCTACCTTTGTAGTCTCTATCTTTTGATTATTAAAAGGATCAATTAGCACATAAATTGAGCTGTGAATACTGAAAGGGATTTGGAAACAGTAATAATTAAAGAGCAGGACAGTGACTGGGCTCATGAGGTGCCCCTTGCCTTCCCCAGCCTGCTTGCCAAGTAGCTCACGTGTCGACGGAGAAGAGCAGTGCTCATTAACCACATGTCAGTTCCCAGGAGCCCCTGTGCCCTGCCAGCCCTGGGCTAGCAAACACACAACCTCCCTGCCCCACAGCAAGGGGCAGAGTATGTGCTCAGCCTTCTCTTAGCCTCACACAGCACTGAGTCCCCAAAGAAACCCTTTTTCCCCCCCCTCCACAAATGAGGAAACACCTGCCGAACCCCCTTCCCCAACCAAACAGGGGGACACTGAACCCCAAAATGGGAAGGGCTGAGTCAGCCAGGGAAGGAAAAGAGCCAAAGGTCAGCACCCAACCCTCCTTCCACTGTGCCAGCTGCTGCCTAATGAGGAATATCTGATGGCAAACAATGTTCTCAGACCTTAAGCTGCTCCCCAAGGAAACCAGAGGCATCTTTATTTACAGACTGACAAAATCCCCAGGGAAAACAATGCTGACTCTTACGTGGAGCATGGGAAACATATATCCTTTTAATCACTGCAGCACCGATTCATCTTTAAGGCTGGTACAGTTTCCGCTCTTTGTTGCTCTGAAGTGACTGCAGTGATTCAGCTCCCCTGTGAATACCACCACCTCTCAACTGCAATATTTACTATTAGGATAGCTAAATACCCTCAGTGCTACGCAGGCAGCTCCATTTTGACCCACAGAGCAAGATTTTCACAGCTATTCCTTGCCCCATACAAGGAAACAGTGTGGAAAGGAGTTAATCTGGACTCACTTCATGCTGGTGTAAAGAATGACAAGGTCCTCAGAAGTAAGAATTTTGCTTGAATGAACATAAGCTTAATGAAAAGGCCATAAAGATTTCCATAGGAAGGAATACCAATCCAGTGTATTTTTTTTTAAATCTCTAAACAGAAACACAACCCAAATAATGCACTCCATTCCTCATGTGAAATGCACCAATCTGATGATTTGTTTAGTTAAAAATGTGGAAAAAATGCCAAAGGAAAAAAAAAGGAGCTTATTTGGGAATAAAGCATTGCAAATGTAATCATGAAAACAATAGCATATTTCTACTCCATTTAGCACTGCACGAGACCTTCATGCGCCAGGCTGAGGCAGCTACATTGCTTGACAGAACTCCAGCTCCCGCTGCTGTGCAACCAGCAACACCAAGCAGGGGCACCGATGTGTCTCAGTTTACAACACCAAAAGCAGAATGAAGGCTAGAGAAAGCAACTCACCTGTCAAGCTAAAAATGCAGTACAATATAAGCCTGTAAACTCTTTCAAACAGGCTTGACTTCAGTACATGGTATCTGGAACATAACTCCTGACCAGGACCTTTCTGCAGTACTTCACAAAAAAAAAATAAAGGACAATTAATACTATATATAGACTCCGCCACTTCAGCTTCCTGGTCACCTCTGATGTTAACAACTTTTAACAATAAAAGTTATAGACCATCAAATTCATGCAGGCAGTAAACAGCTTTGAAATTAGTGTGAGCCAAGTTCCCTTGGAAAGAGGCACATGCTTGAGAGAGAATTACAGAGGAGTGGAGTAGATTTATATCAGCTGTTTTAGCATTAAATCTCTTCAGAGTATTTAAAAACATTAAATTGAGACCTTATTAAAAAACTAGACATTTTTATTTCACCAGATTAATGACACTTACGTTGCTAAATTCAATCTGTAGTTTCAAACAACAACAACACGGCTCTAAGTGTAATTAAAGAACTAGTCATCATTTTGAGGAAAATATCTGGAGGCACACCAGCAAGCTTGATAAATTCAAGGAATTCACCAGCGCATGGGAATTCTGGCACATACATTTTATTATTCCCCTGCCTTTCCGTGTACAATGAAATATCCTGGTAACACTACGTTATAAAACGGTTCAGCTGAAGGTTCTGAAAGCTCACAGCAGGCTTCCCTCTAAACACTATTTAATCATCATTTATTGGTAACTTTGCACTTGTGGTATATTTTGGCTCTCTAATCTTTTGACTGCAAAAGCTGCAAGTCTGAGGGATTTCATCTCAACAGCAGATAGTTTTGTGTGAAGCCACTTGAAAATGAAGCCATTGTTTTCATTTCCATGTGAGAAGAAAAGTTCTAGTTGTGTTGCCACGGGATGTAAAACTGAAGCATATTTCTTTGTAAGGCACTGATCTGCTTTCACTCTCTTTGAAGAGATAATTAAATATGTGGAAACACCATCCACAGTTAAATGCTATTTTAAAGCAACTGTTGCAGCGTATCTAGAGTCTGGTGCTTCAGCAAAAGGGAAGAGGCTGCAAATCACTCTTATAAGTCAGCACAGAGTGAAATATTTAATCCATCCTATTCTTAAACTTGAAGATACAGATAGTTTCAGAGGAACTTATATGAACTGTTAAACATCTCCTATTTCCTGATAGCTTAAAATATTAGAAACGAAATATTCATATAATAAATTCATGTTGTACTCCTGTCTCTAGCTTTCCCAGCCTCACTGAAAATCTGTTGGACTAAGCTACAGTTGAAATCCAGGTCCCAGGCAAACAGCAAAAACAACCCTCCGCTTTGAGCTACAAATCACATTACATGAACTATACACTGCCAGGGTACTCAAGAACAGCTAAAATTTACTGCATGCATCAGAACAGACCTGCTGGAAAGGAG
Source organism: Numida meleagris (assembly GCF_002078875.1). Lineage (NCBI taxonomy): Eukaryota > Metazoa > Chordata > Aves > Galliformes > Numididae > Numida > Numida meleagris. The sequence goes on from NC_034412.1 coordinate 56,543,119, forward strand.
CTCCGCAGAGAAGGACACGGCAGTTCTGTTAGACAACAGGTTGGCCATGAGCCAGCTGTGCACCCCTGTGGCCAAGAAGGCCAATGGTATCCTGGGGTGCATTAAGAAGAGCACAGCCAGCAGGCTGAGGGAGGTGATCCTCCCCCTCTACTCCACCCTGGTAAGGCCACATTTGGAATACTGTGTCCAATTCTGGGCTCCCTAGTTCAAAAAAGACTCCTAGGAGGAGTCCAGCAGAGGGCCACAAAGATTATTAAGGGCCTGGAGCATCTCCTGTATGAGGAAGGGCTGAGAGACCCGAGTCTGTTCAACCTGGAGAAAAGAAGGGGGGGGGGAAATCTGATTAATGTTTATAAATCGGTAAAGGGAGGTGGAAGGCAAATGGATGAAGCCAGGCTCTTCTCTGTGGTGTGCAGCAACAGGGCAAGGAATAATGGCCTAAAAACTTGAACACAGGAAGTTCCATACAAGCATGCAGAACTTCTTTATGGTAAGAGTGATGGAGCACTGGAACAGGTTGCCCAGAGAGGCGGCTGAATCTCATTCAGTGGAGATATTCAAGACCCGTCAGGACGCCTACCTGTGTGACCTATTGTAGGGTACCTGCTTTAGCAGGTACTTGATGATCTCTTGATGTCTCTTACAACCCCTTTAATTCTGAGATTCTGTAAAATACAGTAGATACACGTCTATGCACACTAACAGGAACAGTAGCAGTCACAGTACCTCCACGGACATTCAGCCTAGTAAGTTAGTGTCCAAAACCATGAAGTCTGTTTCCAGTGGATGGTATGTGATCTTGGTAACTCCTGTCTTCACTGTTTCCTTATCGCTAAAATGAGGGTAAGGAGATAGAATATTTTACACAAGTTAGGATATGTAAAAAAATCTGAGAATTACAGTCCAAAAAAAAAAGTATACAGAAGTAGCTGAGGCTGAGTGCTCAACTTCTTTTTATTAATTATCACAGCAGAACCTCCATGGCTTTATAAAGGCCATATCAGCCACGTGTTAGTGCTACTAACTTTTCATTTTTTGCTGTGTTAAAGCCCAGGAAATTACATATTTTATAAATATACCTAAACAAGCTATTTAAAGTAGAAGCTGATTCTTCTTCTCCAAGAAATCAAGATCTGGGACATGCAGAAATGTGGCAATTTTTGAACTATCTAGGTGATTTCGATCTCCTAGCACTAAAAAAATGTCAAAGCGAAGTCCAAAATTTAGCACTGAAAAAAAAAAAGAATAAACCAGAGCTTAAGGGATCATTCTCCAGGAAACCACAGGTCAGCCCCACACAGAGCTAGCACCATATCCTTCTTGAATAAATACACATAAAACTTTCATGGAATAGATGTATCAAGAAAGGCAAACAGTGTCCCCAAGCGTTCTGCCCCCTTTGCTGTGCTCAGTCCTGTCTCTATGTTGAGCAGCGGCTCCTTGAGACAGACCTGCCAGTCAGGAGCACAGACCCTCAGCATGCTTTCCTTTGCCCCAGGCAACGGCGAATACTTACCACTGCTTGAGCACAGCCATCAGATGTAGGCAGCGCTTGTACTTGTAAGCCACGTCTGACAGTTTCCCAAGTCACTGGTTATACCCACATGGTTTGTTCCTACACACACCCTCTGATTTCATTGCTCTTTCTGCATTCCCAATGCCAGCCAGACACATGCAGAGTGCTGAGTGCGGGAGCAGAGCATCAGATCCTGCTCTCTACTCAACCTGGTACCACATAGCTCCTCCTTGTGCTGTTTCAGCTTCAGGCACACAAAGACACAGAGAAAGTCTTCCTAGAGAAGGAACGACAAAGCCTTACCGCATCTAATAGTTGTTTCTCTCTTTTAGACTCAACAGATCCATAGGCTGACTACTTCAAAACCAAAACATGGCAGAAATATAACTTTTCTCTAGAATAACAATGGCTGCTGTTATATTCTGGTGTAGACAAAAAACAACTATTTTCTTCCAAGTAGTGCTTCACGTCATGTAAAACTAAGAAAAGGAAGAGGAGAGGGAGTGAAGCTATTCTATTATTTATCAACCACACAGTCTAGTTTTGCCCCCATGAGCTATTTCAGAGATGTATGGACACAGCATCTGCAGAAGATTCTCTCATTAACGCTTTCAACCATGCTGATCTACACCACTAAATTTACATGCCACTGATTGCTGCGAATTTTTTTTTAATTGTCCCCAAGAATACTTAAGAAAATTTGAAATTCCTTTGCCTTTATGTCATAATACCGTGCAGCAAAGTAGCATACAAACACTGTGCATTTACTGAAGCTCATAAGTTATTGATGAAACTCTTAAGGACTAAGCTGACAAAGCCATTCTACTTTTGGTGATTTACATAATTATAATTTAGGCACAATTTACTTATTATTCTGCTGCCTATAATCAACTTTTAAGAAAACACTCTGTTCTCATCCTTATATTTTAACCTGAAGCAATTCAAATTAATTCACAAACGCAGTTTTGTGCAATCCTGGAGGCAGTGATTGGCCAAAAGGCATCTCAATAATTGTTTTAAGTGCGGTGTAATAATCGAGGGAAGACTATTACTGATCATCACCTCTTCATTTCTGCGATTGTTTCTACCATGGCAGCACCTAAATCAAAGGCAGCTGCTCATTGTTTCATACAGAAACACAATAGGGCACTTTATCCAGCCATAGACTGTCACTGAGAATCTGTTCCCCAACTGCCCCAGGAAACCCCCAGACACATCAGGCTACTCACTTTTAAAATGCATATTCTGCACCCAACTGCAAAAATGACACCCCTGAAATTCCTCTTCCTAGCCAAGAGGAGGCAAGCAACAGAGCAGCCACTGAAGCTGACTGCTCTATTTCTATTGAAGGAAAACTCAGGAAGGGAAAATAAAGCACGCACAAATCAAGAAGGGCAGAAAGGAAATGAGTCAGATTTTCTGGAAAATATTTACTTGTATTTCTAACACAAAGGAATCTTGAGCATTCATCACCAGCATGTCAGCAAGGATGGCATAACATGGTGGATTCGTTGCCATGGGCTACTTAAGGTCTAAATCTGCCATTCTTATCCTCCAGTGACATCAGTGCAAGTTCCTCCCCAAGTCCCAGACAGCACAGCATTACTCTGTAAGGCATGCCGGTCTGTGCAAGGAGGCTGGGCCATACTACACATGAAAGCAGGCGCATGCCTACCTACACCTTTCTCAAAAGCAGCAATAGATGTGAAGAATTGAGAGTGATCTTGAAGCAAGGGTGTCAGAAGCTAGAAAAGCCTACTGATTATGCAGTCAGGAGTGCTTGTGCACCCTCAGCAAATCACCCAGCCTTCTGTGCCTCCACTTCTCTCAACCTGCTTCTTGAAAATGTAAACTTCTTCCTACCAGAGGCAGTTTCACTTTGCTGTATATGTTGCACAAACTGATCTTAACTGGGATTCAACATCATCTATCTACATTAACAATAATTCCAACTAGCCAGAGTCCTAATACCCATCTACACACTTAAAGCACGTATATACAGCTGACTGAAGGCTGCAGTTGCAAAACTCATCCAGAAGGCAGCCTGAGCGATATGTCAGAAGCAGTTAGAAAGCAGCAGTGAAAGACCTCCCAAAGACACTTGAAGAATATTATTCTTCGAGTAAACACTGTGGCAGAGAGGGACCACTATAGCTCACCACATTTTCCAGGTGCCGACCCAGTAAGCGTAGGCGCCTGACACCTGCACCACCACAATCACAAGCTGTAGGAGTGACTCAGCCCCCTGAACACGGAACAAGTAAAGGCAGCAGGACTGCAGAGGTGAAAGCATCTTACCTTTAGGGAAAGGAAGAATCATATTAATCACAGCACTGGGTAACTCCTCCTACTGTATGCCTTGTCTTGGGTGGACCTGTTACTGGCTGCGGATGAGGTAATAGTGGCTTTATTTTTTTTGTCCCTGAACTGAGAAAGGCAGGCAGACAAATCCACTAAACGACAAGCAGGCTGAGCAAGGGAAACTTACAGCTTTCCTACAGGCAAGTTGGCCAGCATTTCCTCTGCTGATAGCTGCAGCCTGCACGGGATGCTGGAGCCGGCAGAGCCTCTGGCACAGGCTGGTAGCCAAAGACACCTTGTATTCAGCCCCTGTGCTTGAAGGGGCTCTGCTTCCTGCACTTCCCCCAGCTGCAACCCTTGGTAGGGAAGGGAGATGTGGCAGAAGTCTGTGCTGGGGTACTGCAGGCAGCCATATATAGGAGCAACATGATTTCAGCAGCTCAAGTCTACAGCGAGATACAGCTGATCATGAGCAGCAAAAAACACAACTGATTTAAACCAACACAGAACTACTGACATCACTGATACTATCTCCAGTTCAGGCCAGACTGAAAATAGGCATTAACAAAACCATCTTCTGTTTCCTATTGTTCTGGAGGTTGCCCAAACCAGCTAAGCAAGCCCAGAGTTAAACATAAAAATTATAGTCTTTTTTGACATCTGAAATGTTTTCCATCAGCATCAGAGTGCCCACATAATTTATATATCACAAAAAATCATTTGGCAGGATTAAATATGAAAATAATATATCATGGATTTGTTGTTGGAAGGGAAACAATTTGCTGCACACGACAGCCCAACAGAAGAAAAGCCTGATTGCTGTGATGAATAATGCATATTGCCTATAGTACTAATTAACCTTGTACTCCAGTAAGATATTACGGAACAATAAGGCTAATTTGAATGTGGCCCGACACTTTTCCCAATGGCATCTGGAAATCAGCCTTTGGAACATGTAAAATATGAATTTGTTAAACCAAAAGCCTTTGCTCAATAAATAAACTGAGAGATTGTTTTTGTTTCTCTGTGTACTTGTAGCCCACATTGCTTGCATGAGCGTACACCATGCAAAACACAAAGGGACTCAGCGTACCTGCAGCACTGCTGTGGCATGGCCTCGGCTTCCCCCTGATCAGAGTGGAAAATAGCTTCCAGCAGCTCAATGAAAATGAACACTAGCTTCAAGCTGAGACATTTTTATTTTTGACCTAAAAGCAAATGTCTCCATCTGAAGACACCAAGTCTAGTTTTGTCTGACCTTGTGTTTCCTGTGATGTACTCATGTTCCTGTTAGCCCAGAGCTACAGGTGGCATTAAGGACATGGGTGGCTATAAGAACCAGCATGTTCCCAACCACGCACGATGCACACAGTACAGCCAAGGGCTTGTGCAGCCAAGGACTTGCACAGCCATGACCAAGCCAAATGTTCAGTGAGGACATACATGGAAGGCATCGTGCATGGAAATCCTGGTAAACACCATGCCTAACAGCACACATTCAACCTCAAGTTTTCAGCCAGAGGATCAGATTTTCAGGTGGCACTGGCCAACTGCTACACGTGCCATGGTCAGATAAAGCTCCATCATTCCTTCTTGGCAGAAGACCAGAAAAAACAGACTTTTTGGTTTTCCCTAAGCACCTCTCAAATCACTGCAGAGGTCATCAAACCAAACAGCACCTTACAACATTGTTCAAGGACGGGGCCTGGCAGGGGCCACCGTCCCCTCTTTTACCAGCGCATTTAACACACTGCATTTCAGAGTCAGAGCATGACTGGCTGCCCTCACCACCACGATGACACAGCTCTTGTCGATGCCATTAGCCATCCTCAGAGCTCAGTCAATACCAGTAACACACAATCATTTTGCTTGTCCCTAAGCACCAGATTTCCATCTGGCAGCCATCCCACACATCAGAGAGTGAACCATCTCACCCAGAACACACCAGTATAAAAGCACCAGGAAATGCCTGACCTGAATGCAGAGGATTTACCATCCATGCATCCAGGAGGCAGGAGCCCAAATGCGGCAGTGTTGAGGATGCCATGTGTAGAGCAGAAGTCAGATAAGCTCACAGCATTGCAGCAGCAGCTTAGGGAAGGCTTTCTGCCATGCACCAAGTCCTGGCAAGTAGGCCCAAAAGGCTGATGCACTATTTTAAGGCAGTATAGTATGAGGAATGACTTAAAGCTTCTTACCTAGTCCTTTTTAATGGAGCGCACTGGAGAGAAACTTATGGATGAACTTGAGCCTGTGTCCTCTTGCATGAGATGAGAAAAAGACCACCACGAAGAGACAGCATCTCTCTAATATTCAGGAGGTTTGGAAGAGATCAGGATCCCATCATTATCTGATCTCAGCTATGTCTATTACTACAAGCTTAATTGCTATTTTATAGGCTGTGCTCTTCTGGCAGTCAGTGCAACACTCAAGATCTAAGCCAGGAAATCATTTTAGTTGTTAAGAATGTATTGTAAGGGATTATCATCTCCTTCCCAACAAAATCAATGGTAAAATTCTCACTGATGACAGGAAGTACAACACCACATGGCAATTCACTTCTGTCAGGCAAACTGCACCCCCATGAATCAGTTCAGTGGCACTACTCTGAAGTAAGAACTCCTTGTGCTATGGCTCCATAAGCAGGGGCATCAACTGGACAGTTTTTCTTTCTTCCTCACGTACTAGCTAGAATCTCAGTCTGGACCAAAATTCCTTTTCACATGAACGATCGATTAAATCTGTCAAGCAGAAGCTTGTCTCTGCATCTGTGTGTGCGGGCCCATGCTGCTGTGACCCAAGATGCATCCATAGGCATTACTGTTGGCTAAATTCCCCATTGCCAGCTTTGTTAGAGGAAGCGACCACTGTCACAACACAAGAGCAAGTCCTAACTGCTGCAACACTTCATTTGTCTGGGCAGCAGCATGCCTGGAAAGATGACTGCCCTGCTTTAGTGGAAGTATGCAAGACAATCAAGGCCAGCTAAGCAAACCAGTTTTGACATATTAAATCATGCTTGAACTGTGAGAGCAAAGCAAAATAATGTAAAAGGTCTTCTAAAAAAGGTCTTTAAAAATAAATGGATAATGCTGGCTGGCTTTGTCCATAGAAAGAGGAGAAAAGCTTTTATCTGAGCATCCCGGTAATTAACACAAACAATAGTCTTGGATTTGTAGCAGCACAGTGAGGGACCCTGTCCCAAGATGCCAGCACTGCTGGCACTTCTTGAACCAACATAGCAATAAAGTCCATGGTGCTGGCTGTGCTGCTGCCTGGGCAGCAGAATGCCTGCAAAGCAGCTGGGAAGCTGCAACCCACAGGCTGCTTCTACCGAATACCAAATTAGCACGTTCCCCACGCTCATAGGGAGCTGCTTTTCCTCTTGCTCTGCGGTAATTAAAAAAGCTTCCTTCTCAGACAGCTTTCCAGCACAAAGCTGTGACCTCCATCACTACTGGAACGGGATGACAGACTGTCCAACCACCTGCAAGACATCTAATGCATGATTTGGGGAATTAGTGCTGCAGCAAGATGACCCTTGCGAACCACACAGGAGGCAGCCATTTCACTTGGCAGGCAGCAACCGTGACTCTGGAGTTCAATATAGATGATGCTGACTCCCCAGGCAGGCTCACTTTGTCCAAGCGATATCAGTCACATGTGTGGAGGGACAGATGAATCTGCTGATGCAAGGGATGCTTTATATGTAGGGGGTCAGGTGCTCAGTTACCATGCAGCTTTGGCAGCAAAAGGGACTTTCAGGCTGACATGGACTCCCTGGCACAGCTTCCATCCTAGGCAGAAGCTTGAGTTACTGTGAGATCCTCCTTCAGAATACATACCTCCAGGCCAAACATTTTTTCAAGGGAAGTATCTAATTTTGAGGTACAAAAAGCAAACAGTCTAGTTAGTGTTCAGAACTGCTGAGCATCCACTGATTTCAGCAAATGCTAATGAGCGCCTGATGCTTTTGAAAAGAAAGTTTCTAAGGTCCTAAAGATTTAAACAGCCTATTTTTAAGCAGAATTTTTCAATGAAAAGAAATAAAACAAAAACCTCACACAACATTACCTATTTAAACAAAAACATTCAATGCTCAGAAAATATTTTGTAAAAGACAACTTCTGTTCCAATACCAGCTTTAGAGTTTCTGTGCTGCTGACCAGCACTTCCCGACAAATTCACGTGGAGACAAATGATCCTACAAGGGTTACATTACTCCAAGATCACAAAAAGAGCGCATGGGATCAAGTACAGCACAGACAGCCAGAGCCCTCTGGCTGGCAATGAGCGCCTCAGCCCCAAAGCAGCCTTTGGTTAAATGGGGAAACAGTGACTGCAACCTCCTTTGTAAAGTAGATCTTTCAAGATCCTGAGAAAAGCCTTTTGTATAAGCTGGAAATATTGCCATGGTCTGTATCAACTACTTCTTTCCTTGTAATAAAACCTAAAGCGCCAGTGAATCTCCTCACAAGCCACTCAAAGCCCACCACAAAGACTGAGGACACACCACCAAGCCTTGCTAGGACAGGGGCCAGCTCCCAAGCCAATGCTGCCTCCTGTGCCTCCGTGGCCAGTGGGGCTTTGGCTGGTGAACCCAGCACAGGAGCAGAGCACGAGTTCATCTCCACTACGTGGGCTGCATAAGGATGTCAAGCAACAAAGCGAGGCAGCAGAGCAGCAGGTGCATATCCTCTCCCATCAGTCTCTTTCAGGGATGTAACCTGGAGCAGAATAGGGCAGTGACAGCCTTGTTTCCTCCCCAGACAGTGGATATAAGCTGCAGCTTTTAGAGCTTAGATTTTCAAGGGAAAACATCTTCCTTGGCCTTAACTTGATCCACTGTCATTTAGAGGGAGAAGAAAGTTGTCATCTGAAAGCCCAATTCTTCAAACTACAACACTTTAAGGACCTACATTTATAAAGGTAGGATAAGTATATGAAAGCAAGAAGGGACATCCACTGACCCGGCATCTTCTCTTTTGCTTTTTCTTTCTTTAATCTGTTTTGGGTATACAGTTTGGGTTTTATAAGACACCTAGCCTTGCTCTTTGAGTTCATTCCAGCATTCAAAACTTTATCACTGCCCTGAGGGAAATAAAAAAAAATATGGAGGCACATCAGTACCGAGCTCAATGCAATCTTAACCATGTGTTGTCTGTGGACACCATGGTGTCTATGCTAGATTAAATCCAGTGATAAAAGGGAGCAAGTTTTCAGAATAATACATAGCCATCCATATTTAGATGAAAGAGAGTCACCTCTCTGTGCAGACATCTGCGTTGCAGTCTCTTTGCTTTCACTGCATTCTACTAAGCACTTACCTTATACAAGAGACATTTATGAAGCTTTAAAAAAAGAAAGAAAAGGTAAATTGCAACTAGAGTCAAACAAGACAAAATTGCACCCTCCCTTCCTGAAACCTAGATTTCAACCTCAGAGTTAACTCAAAGCAAGTTAAAATGGTCAAGAAATAAAGCATGCACTGAGAAAAGCTTATAATTGAAATGTCAACACATCATTAAGTACTGCTAAGTGATTCTAAATGAGTAGGACAAAACTGAAAACCTGCTCTATGAAGAAAACATGCAATAGTACATCTTCATTTTAATACTCAACATAAATTTTGTGGAATGAGGGTTCTGACAGACAAGCACTGGCAGATCTATGGCAATTTGAGAGCTTGCAGCCACCCTTCTGCTAAAGATTACCAGCAGTTTTATATCAATGCAATCCATTGCATTGCCAAACACTACTTGTGTACTTTATGCTTAGTATTTCTCCAGAGTCCCTGTTTCTGATTACTACAATTAATAAGCAAGCTAATTCCAAACAATTCAGAAGTTGAAAGTGATAACTAAATAAACCAAATAGCACACCATAGCTAACATTCTCTCCTGCAACACCTCTCCCATCCCATAATTTAAGGAATTCCTTAAGCTACCAGTAGATACCTTGCATTCAAGAATGCTAAAAAGTAATAATAATTTAAGAAAAAAAACAGTATTCAGCTAAATACCAGTTAATTATCTAGGATCAGAGGCAAAAGTATACCCTAAGATCTGTCCCAAAAAGTCTCCCTTAGCTAAGAAGCAGGACTGACCTTCAAAACTGAAGTTTTCAAGACCTAATTCCAAACTCAATTTTACTTACACTGTTCAATCTATATTTTACATGGGGAGAAAAGTACTCCTTACTGTCCTGACACTGCATAGCAGTCACACTGGAAGGAACAGGAAGGTTAAGTTAAGCAAAGTAAAAACCTAAAAGTACTGCTGGAGAATGAACAAAAGATCTTCAGAGTCACCAGGGGTTCCATGCATACAAAGTAGTGCAGAAGGTGAAAACTCATTATCAAAGTACAATATATTGCTCATGCACAAACCATGCCTTCTATAATGAAGGCATTGTAAAGAGACATGTAAAATGAAACAAGCAGTATTATACAAACAGCCCTGTTACAAAAGTTTTGATCTCTGGCAGACATTCCCTTGCTCTCAAGTATGTCAGATGTAAAACAAAACCACCTAAATATATACATGCATACTCCTCTGCAGAATAAAACCATTCCCCCTCCAGTGAAAACTACCTTTTACTGTAATGTAGCATTCAAGTGATTTTCTTTAAATTTGAAAAGATAATACAGACTGCGTAGCCAAAAATTCAGCTATTTTGATGCTGGCTGGTTTTGTGCCTAATTAAAATTAACTAGGCGCTTCAGCTCATAATTATATAAACACCTACTACGCTATACTCCCAGCCAATTTTGTTTTAATCAGAAAAATGCACAAGAAATATGAATGATGGGCAAAGAACTCCCTGGAGAAGCAACAGTATTTCCAAATTCAGTGTTTTCCATATACTGAACATTTCCATCAATGTTTTTCTTGCCATGTAATCACCTCCCAGTAGAACAATTAAGAAGAGATTTTTTTTATTCCCAGATTTGACTTGCATTCTACTCTACCATGAGGGTGAAAGTGCGTTCGCCTTGCTCACCGAGTCCCAGCAGGGAAGGCCCCTAGAAGATAGGCAGGATTTAGTAACATGCTGCCTTTCTGGTATCCATAACAAGGAGTTTGGAGTGAGAATTCAGCCAGCCCTAGGTAGAGAAGAAAGCTGGGGATGGGGTAAAGGAAAAGTTGCCCCCATTCTGCATCTACATCATATGTGAAATCAGAAACACCGGCTGCTTCAGAGCCAAACCCCAACTCCAAAACAAAGGTACCTGTGCAGCAACACATTTCCATCTCCGAGAAATAAGGGGATGGGGAAGTCAACTGCAGCAACTGTGCCACCTGGGAAAAACACACACACTGAACATTTACTGGTTTTTGTTTTTTCCCAAAATAGGAAGATGAGTAACTCTGCTTCACTTCTGACCAGTTACCAACAAAATGGCCCAAGCATCAGTTTGGCAAGGAAACTTCTGATCTGCAAAAGCTAGCAGCCCTTGTCAACTGATTTTAATTATATCCTGAGTAAAATATTTCTGCCAACAACATTCATTTCTGCAGTCTTTGTTTCCTGTAGGAAATTCTTATTTCTCTTGGCAAGAGCTGGGCTGAACTTCAACACAATTAATGAACAATCATCATACTAAATATTGGTTGTAAAAGCATAGTGATATTCAGCAAAGTTGATTAGAGAAAGAATAATCAAACAACAAATACCAACACTCAAGAAAGCACAAGAATTTCAATCTTATAGAGCTGTTTTACAAAAATAATCCAAGTGTTTCCTCTGGCAGCAGATCTTTTCTAGAAAGAGAAAGCCATACCCTAACCCATCACTGTCTACCCCTCAGTTTCAACGCTCTTCCCTCAGAAAGCAGTAGGGGTAAAGAAAAACTTCACCCAGGTTTTCATCTATTATTTTGTCCATCTCTGCAACATCTGTAATCTTGCCCACACCTTGTAGCTAGCTAAAACTGTCTGCGCTCCTTTTGATGTCTCTTCAAGCAGCAGTACACACTGATACCTGGAAAGGAGAGCCTGGAGACCACCTGAACTCATTACTTGCTTTTTCAGCTTGGCTCTCTTTCAATGCAGTTGTTCATAGTTTTTCTGGCATTTTTGTTTGTTTTTGTTTGTTTTTAACTCAAGTATTTTACTAATTTGTGATTCAGCTCTGAAAAGCAGCTGAAAAAATATCAGGCTCTGCTAGCTAATTACATCTGCAGTTCTAGCTCTGTGGCTTCATGTCACTTCTGGGAGCTCACTGCTGCACCAAACACTGTGTACTTGGGTCTCACCTGATTAACAGGTCAACATCCCTTTTTTTCCAGGAGGATGGGCTCCAGAGCCTTTAAAGGGATAAAAATAAGCACTTCTTGGTTATCACTAAGATCACACTGGGCGTAAGATGAGGCTAACACACAAACCCCCAAATGGTAAGCAACTAAACCTGAAGTTACAACAAAACTCTCCTCTGACAAAGCAGAAAGAAGGAAAGGGAAGGGTGGGGCTGATACATTTCTTTGACTAAAACCCTAAATGGGTGAAAACCTTACAGACTGCAGTGGCACCCCACCAGTTTTACAGCATTTTAGGATCTGCCCCTCGGGAATGTACTGCCTGCTAAGGGGGAGACCACCACCAGGCATTTTCAAGCTAGCAAAAATGCTCAGGAGCATTATTAAAGAATCCATTCAGACAGCTCCAGATGAACCAAGGTAAAACCAATCACCAATAGCCCTTCAGTGGCACCAAATCACTGCTCTGTAAGACTGCACAGAAATTCAGAACAATTGCTTTCAGTTTTTATTGTTAACTAGTACAGCAATTTATTCTTGTGAATAATGAACCTTAGAACTGGTTCTTTATAAACATGTCCCAAAACAGCCACAATTTACCTCTAGTTGTCTCATAGTTGCTGATAATTGCCGGAGGAGGTATAAAATACAAGTAGTTTGGGTTCTTTACAGTAAATACTGCCTAGTTGCCATTATTAATTGAGAGAGCGAGCACATTACATAAGGAGATTAGACCATGTCATATTTACAACCTCAGTGTCCCCAGCGAGAGAAATTGCTCAGCTGTTACTGTCAGTGCCTTCTTCAAACAGGAACCCTGCTGACAAGATGATGAATTCAGAACATCGTTGCCAATTAATGATTTGTAGGCAGAAGGGATTTCAATAGTTCCCATATGTCTGTGAGGGTGACTGGGATTTACATCGTCTCTTATTAGACTGTAGTTTGCTTTGTCCAGACATGACACTGGAGCTTGGAAAATGTCATCTTTGCAGGAGAAATTTTAGTAAACAAAGCCAGGCTCTTCAGGGTTGAAAAGGTTTCCTAAAGCATAGTCAGTAATAACCTCCTAAACTGTAAGAGAAAGCAAACGGGGAGACCACTTGCAATTGATTTACGAACCAAAGGTCAGAAGTTACTTAGGTGTTTGTCAGAGCTAAAAAAAACAACACACTTCCCAGACTACCATTATGTCAGCCAGGAGCATGGTGTGCATTTCTTAAACGAGTCAGGCTGCAAAAGAATCATCAGTATCAAAGCAAAACTTACATAGCACCTTCCTCAGTATAACTTACTCTACTGAGAGGCTGCAAAGTTTCCTTTACTCTCCTATAAAAAAAACTCATCCTTGTGAATGTAGCAACACCCCACTCAGAAAGCATTTTACTCTCAAACAATGTCAACACGTACTCTACATGCACTGAACGCAGACATTCTAGACAACCTAAGGCTGATGCCTTCTACTGTCTGAACATCTCTGAGCACCAACCAGCAGGAGACATTTGGCACCATGACCTGGGTTAAACACAGGACATCCAAATGGGGTCCTCAAACTGACTTTGCCATAGGCACTTAGAATCACAGAATAGCTTGGATGGGAAGAGACCTCAAAGATCATCAAGTTCCAACCACACCCTGCCACAAGCAGAGTTGCCAACTGCTAGATCCAGTACTAGATCAGGTTGCCTAGGGCCCCATCCAACCTGGCCTTGAACACCTCCAGGGACGTGTAATCCAGAAACCTCTCCGGACAACCTGTTCCAGCACCTCACCATTCTCCTAGTGAACAACATCTCCCTGACATCTAATCTAAATCCTCCCTCCTTGAGCTTAAAACTATTCTCCCATATTATCACTACCAGTGTAAAAAGTTAATTTCTCTCAAGTTTATAAACTCCATTTAAATATTGGAAGCCCTTAATGAGGTCTTCCTGCAGCCTTCTCTTCTCCACACTGAACAAGCCCAGCTCTGTCAGCCTGTCTTCATAGGAGAGGCACTCCAGCCCTTGGATCATCTTCTTTGCCCTCCTCTGGACCTTCTCGAACAGCTCTACATCTTTCCTGTACTGGGTGCCCCAGGCCTGGATGCAGTACTCCAGGTGGGGCCTCACTAGGGCAGAGCAAAGAGGGACAATCATCTTCTGGTCCCTGCTGGCCACCACTATTCTCATGCAGCCCAGAATACCATTGGCCTTCTGGGCTGCAAGCACACACTGCTGGCATGTATTAAGTTTTTCATCTACCAGGACCCCAAGTCTTTCTCAACCAGACTACTCCCAAGGAGTTCTTCTCCCAGTCTGTATACATATCTGGGACTACACTGACTCGACTGCCAAACCTTGCATTTTGCTTTATTGATCCTCACTAGGTTCACATGGGCCCACCTTTCAAGATTATTATGGTCCCTCTGGATTGGCATCCCTTCCTTCTGTCATGTCAACCACAACACTCAGCTTGGTGTCATCAGCAAACGTGTAGAGGGGGGACTCGATCTCGACATCTATGTCATTGATAAAGATGTTAAAGACTACCAGTCCCAAGACAGACCCCTGGAGGACAATGCTTATCACTAACCTCTACCTGTACATAGAGACATTGACCGCAACCCTATAGCTGCAAAATTCCAGCAAATTCCTTATCCACAGAATAGTCCACCCTTCAAATCATATCTCTCTAATTTAGAGATAAGGATGTGGCATGCAGCCATGTCAAAGGCCTTGCTGAAGTCCAGATAGATGACATCAATTGCCTTCCCTTTGTCTACTGATGCCATCGCTCCGTTGTAGAAGACCACTAGATTGGTCAGGCACAACCTTAACTTGGTGAAGCCATGCTGGATGTTGAGCCAAGTTCAGTTCCATCTGTGCCTCAGCTTTCCTAATCCCACATCTGCATGTTCAGACAGCACCCCTGTATTCTTCCCAGGTAACATGTCCTTGTTTCTACTGCCTGTATATGCCCTTTTCCCTCAGTTTGACCTGCAGGTCCTCGCCAAGCCATGCTGGTTTCCTGCCTCCTCCTCCTCCTCTCTTATTCTGAGGGACAGGGAGCTCTTCCACTCTCAGAAAGGCATACTTTAGGAGCAGCTAGCTTTGCTCCACTCCTTTGTCTCTAAGGACAGCTTCCCAGGAGATCTTGTCCAACAATTCCTTAAACAGCCTGAACTTTGCTCGCCTGAAGTTCAGGGTCCCAACTCTACTCTTTGCCAGGCCTACATTCCTCAAGATCACAATCTCAGCTAGGACATGGTCACAGCAGCCCATGCTGCCTCCATTCTTAATGTCTTTAACAATCCCCTCCACACTGGTGAACACCAGGTCCAACAACACTTTACCTCTGGTCAGTCTGCCCAGTACCTGGACCAGAAAGTTATTGTGAATGGATTCCAGGAGTCTCCTGGATCACTTTCAGCTTGCCTTGTTGTTTTCCCAGCAGATATCTGGGTGATTGAGATCACCCATCAGGATGAGGGATCCCAACATCTCATTGATCTGGTGGTGGAATTTAGGGCTTTCCTACAAATAAGAACTATAGATTAACAGTCCAGGGTAATTGAAATAATAAACTTGTGCTGAGGATGCAGGCTGTAGGTAAAGCGTAAGAGTAGTCTATGTGGGTATGCCTTACCATAGCAAGGCAAGGGTTCATCACCACAAGGCTTCCTAACACTTTCAGATTGTACTCAACAAAATCATAAGTTGGGTGACCAGAAGACACTGTCCACCAAAGTGACTGAGAAAAATAAGTAAAAACAAATAAATTCTCACCCGCATCCCAAAAACGGAAAGCAGAATCCCACATCACTCAGATCATAAGGTCCTCTGAAAGCATATTGCAGATTGCCATCTCAGCAACACCGGAAATGTAGTTGCTCTGGACTTGATGAACTTTAAGCCTTTTCCAAAATAAATGATTCTATGATTCTAAAAATAAGCTCTTCAAAAGGTACTCTCAGGTGTCTGGTTTAAGCCATTTGTACTTCTTCTGTTTTGGTTTGTGTTTTTTGTTGTTGTTGTGTACCATTTGTTTGTTTTGGAGTTATTTTTTTTAAGCTTTTAAGTCCTTTAAGATTGCTTTAAAATATCTCATGCTGCTTATGCAGCGTGAGAGGCCAGGATTTGAATGGCAATTAATGAACATACTCCCTTACTCCAAAAATTCTTACAGGTGACTCAAGTCAGTGTCTACACATAGGACCCAATCAGTACATGTTATTTTAGGACACAGTATTTTTAGCCTCAATGAGTCAGATTCTTGCTGAAATATCTGGCACATCTCCTTCATCTGCAGCAGTCTAGGTTTCCTCAGCTTGGGCCAGCATTCATCTTTGGTGCCCCTCTGCAGCGTCAAACAGCAAGTCAGATGTCTTCACCCACACATGGGAGAAGTACCTCTATCGGCACAGGAAAGAGAAAAACCTCATTTTGCAATATTGACTGCAGAAAAAGGAGACTCTCCTAGTCAACAAAAGCTTACCAGTGAGTTAACCCTTGAAAAGACTTGAAGTACAACAGAATTCAGGGGCTGAGGACTACAGGATCATGGCCACAGGTCACTTCAGATAGGCACATCCATCCTACACAACAACATTTTAAGTGCCAATGGCAGCTTTCTGGACCAAGGTGAAGAGAAAACACAAAACTGTCTTCAGCTGGAAGAGAATCCTTCTGCCTTCTCCACAGATTCCCTTTAAGTGGCCACAAACAGAAGGTAAGAAGATGAGAGATGCAATTGATGATGAACAATTAAGTTTTGCAAAAGCAAGTCTGTGCCAAACTTTTCTCTTTCTCACCAAAATAGGTTTTCTTTTAAATGGTTACACATTTACAACAGAAGGACAAATTTTACAAACAAATATACAATACAAAAAGCCATACTTTCTGTACCTCATTGTACATGCACTTTTCAAAAAGTATTCAAGTTTTAAGCCTCAGACATCCTAGATCACTTCCTTGAGGCCCTGATTCAGGATACCTATACTGAACAGCAACCCAGAAACCTCAACCAGCTACTTCTGTGTGAACTCGAGCATATATGGAACTTTTTTCCCAGTGGGGCTTCACATTTAACTCTAAGCAACTTTATATTAAACTATTTACCAGAGAAGAAAATACCAAACCTTCCCCGCTCCACCATCTGTGCCCCCACCTGAAAGAGCAATAGAAAAAAAAAAAAAAGGACCTTTAAATACAAATGCAAAACACATCTCATAACTGGAGATAAATTTCAAAGCACCAGAGAGACGCATATGTAGGTGTGAAGTCCCACTACGTCCATCCAAGGCCTCTTCACCTGCCACAGTCATTCAACAGACCTCAGCAGAAGAGGGAACCCAACCTACCATAGTCACCTCAACCAGACACGATAAAAGGATGTGGAAGAGAAAAAAGCCAAGACTGCACATCATCCTGGCCACTTCAACACAGCGACCCCCGGCAAACCCTTACCTTGGCAGGTGTTGTTCTTCTCCTCATACCCTGCCTTGCACAAGCACTTCCCGATGGGCACCAGCCACTCTCCCTCAGCGCTGCAGTGCATCTTTGGTGCCTCATCAGTCACCGAGTGGTTGACACAGACGCCTGAAACTTCTAGCAGCTGTGAGGAATCTGCTCCTGTGATGGTGTCTGGAAAGCGTGCCAGGTTGCGGATCACTGATGGGCATTTCTTGTAGTACACGCGCACAGAGACCAGGGCGATACAGGCACCCACATCCTGGAAAGCAAGGTAAAATCCTTTTTTTGTTAGAGGCCCAACATCTCTCACCTCTGTGTTTAACTTCATAACTCTGTCACCGAGGTCTAACTCCGTGAAGCTCTCATCAGCAGCAATGGTATCTATCTTGATGTACTGATTCTCTCTGATGTTCCTCCCATCTTCATCATCTGACTCAAAGTAGTACATGTTAAAAGTCTCTTTGCAAGTCCCAAGTCCTCCTGGAAGGCTGTTACAGTCCCTCAGGGTGAATTTGAGTTCAATGAAGATGCGGGATGCCCCTTCATTAGAGATCCAGCTGGTCAGAAGCCAGTTGTTCTGATTCTGTTCCATTACCTTGCATACTTGGTATGTGTGTATCGGAGCATAGTTTTCATCCACCTCACCAATTTCTTCCCACTGTGTAAAGAGAAGAAGTATTACTTTTAAAAAAGTTACAATTTCCCCAAATCTTAGTTTTCCCATGGAAGATCGCCTCGGGATTCAGAGGTTTATAGCAGGATGCTTAATAAGGAAAAAAATGTTTTAAATGGCAGTGTTTTCCATACTGGGGGCCTGATACATACTTGATAATAAATGTATTAGATAAAAGACCCTTTGGAAATACAAAAAGACATTAATTAAAACCTTCTGGTTCAGACTTTTCAGCAGTGAGAAAACATACCACCGGGTCTCTCCACCAGCACTCCAAATGACAAAACAAAAGCAGATGGGGCCATGGGTTGGCTTTTTGCTATGCATACACACAGGTGAAAAGCCATTTACAGTCCATGTGTCCCTGCTTCCCCAGGTTCCTTTCTATCACATCCTCAAATCACTGCCCTGTACACTGAAGACAAGCACATTTCTCCAGCTGATCTCTCCCACTGAACAGTTTGCCAGAAAATCAGCGATGGTGTATGAAGTAAATGTGCCTCTGCTTCCCAAGAGCGCTAGTCACTGGAGTTTCGGCTCACAAGAAGAGCAGAACACTTTCAACAGAAAAGGTGACAGGAATGTGAAAAACTTGAGCTGTTTTGAGCACGTTAGGGAGGTTTTTAAGGTAACTTCTCCCAGCTGTTTATGGCAATTGTAACAACTACTTTGTTGTTTTATTTTGGTCACACACTAAACTGAATCGCTTGGAAGGAGTGCTTTTTCCTGGTCCAGCACTGCAACAATGCCTACAATAGAAACATGCAACATTAACATTTTCTTTCTGCTTTTGACAAGTGCAGTATCACATTAAGAGATCAGATTAACCCACATGCAGTAAAGAAGTCAGGAGAACCAGTGATATCAGTTCTGTTCCTCTCTCCTACTTCTGAACTGCTCGTCTGTAAGGGCTTAATTCCCAAAGCCTCCGCTCAGTGCTGCTGCCTGCTTCTAATCACAGCTGTGGACACAGAAGGTAATTTAAAGGTGCTTCGATACAAGGTAATAGCTATATTCCAAGCTGAACATTTTCCAAGGCCAAAGGCCAAGATTTTATTGGAAACACTGCCTGAGATGAAGTCGAGAGCCATCTCAACCCAGATATCATTACTACAGAGCTGACAGGGAACACCCTCAGAGTCAACATAATGACATTTTTTCAGGGAAATGCTTTTCTTAAATTTTATATGAATATGACAGCAACAAGTGGCACGAGAGCATCATGCAATGCTACAGTCCCAAATAAGTTATAAGTACACCATCAGCAAAAAAAATCATTTTTTCTCCCACATGTACCCTTCCTCCCTGACCTGAGAGAGGAAATTGTGGACTTGAGCAATTTTACCCAAAGATGCACCTGCTGTGATGAGCAGAGCTCACAGGCACCACCCATTTTCTAAGAGGGGAACCTCACCTGAGGAAATGTTTCTTATCTCCATTTCACAATCCTCCACACATCTCTGTGCTTAAACAGGCTGTGATCAATCCTGCTGTCACTTTACCTCTCTAGCAGTACCACAGATGTAGCCAGGGAGATGCCTGTGGCTAAAGCAAGGCAGACATGGGCAGGACTCACGCCTAACTTTGGGGAGAAGCAGTTTCTTTTGACATGAAACCATAGAAATACAAGGTCTTATTTTTATCTAGCTGGAGATTCTGTTTGAGGAGTGTTTCACTTCTCCACTTCTCCCACTTAACGTTTCTCCCACCTGAGGGGTAGGTTGCAGCTGCGATGACCTCAGTAACTTTAAACCTTTGATCTTTCCAGCTGAAGGTTTGAATGATCCTCTGCCAAGTACATCAACCAGCAGGTATGGGAAGTGCTCAGTGAAAGAAGTTTGAGGTGGAAACCGCTGAGGCCAAACCGTTTTAGTAAGCAGAGATGTGTATGGATGGCCACAGAATACAGTGCAACTCTATATGACATTTAGGAGGTATCTAATGGACATTTCTTCCAGAGAACTGATGTTTGCAATGACTATGATGTTGCAATCATATCATTAGCGATTTAGCTTGAAGGCATACCAAATGTCCTCAGAAAAACACCTCTTTAATTCAGATCATTTTTCAAAGGCAATCATTATGCTCTTCACTCACAAAATTAAGCACATTTCCAAGAACTAAGCTCAGCTCCAGGAGTTGTGTTAGTGGAAGCAGAAGGAAGTTCATTTGTTCAGCAATGAAATCCAGTGGTTCTAATGGTAGATTTCATTCCCTGACAGCAATCAGTGAAGAAGAGGAAGAATCAAGCATTGAGCTGAGGTCTCATCTCAGCTGCAACAAGTGCTGCATCACCTAACATCTCAGGCTTCAGGCCACGCTGCACTTCCAGCAGGGAACCCCAAATCCAAGCAATCCTGCCATTACCACCGGCCATCAGACCTAAAGCAGCCAAAGAGCAAGAGGAAAGGGAAATGCTAATGAGTTAAGGCTGCTTATCTCTGCACAATCCTCAAGGGAAAACCAAGTAGATTGTATCAGAGCTGTCACTACTATATACAATCTCTGCCCTGCCATCTAATCCCATCGCACTCCTTCCTATCTGCATGTGAGAGTGCACCATTTCTTTCTCTTCCAATTAGCACAGCTGGGTCTGCCTCACCCAGGAGACTGCAGGCAGCCTGCCACAGCTCTGCTTTTCCATCCCTCCAAGAGGAGGAGACAGGGGAAGAGAGCTCTGGCACCTTCTGCCTGGTTGCAGCTTCCCAATTACTGCAGACCTCAGACAACTCCAAACAACAAAGGAATACAAACTAGCTAGAAACTGTGCAGAATGAAATGTTGCACCGTAATGGTTAATGAAAAAGAAAACTCAACACATTAAAATGACAGCATCTAGCTGAAAATATTTGCATGAAAAAATATTAAGTACAACTGAACAAGATGTGTAACATTTTAATTCCTCTCTGCGGCACATATTTTTGAAATATAAATCAACCCCATCTGCAGGATTAAAACAAAAATGCAACATTAATTTGGTGCTAAATGTTTTCTCTAAGTCTCTAATAGCTGTAAGAAGGAAAACACAAATGCATTTCAATGGCCTGATGTTAAATCTTTTATAGAAGACCTATTTCTGAATCAGAAATTTCCAGTACGCTACTGCTGGCAAGTTAACAGGAGCTCAAGACTGCTCTCGGCTTCATCAATAGGAAGCATGTAATTCATGCACGCTGTCTGCCTATGGAAAGGCCAAAGATATCACACATCCAACTAATACATTTATAAGAGCTGAAAAGCATTCAGTGGAGCAGCCTTAGGTTAAATGGACAATTCTAAAACATTCACCATCTGTCCGTTGGTTGGGCATGTTTCTAATCTCTGGGATTCCAGGACTGCAATGTGCTACAGCAGCACAGCAAAAGCTGTTGCCCAAAAAAACAAATACTGACATTGGATATGAAGATTTCAAAGATTGTTTGGTCTTCGGTGGGTTCTTTTTGATTTTTTTTTTTAAGGGGAAATATTTGTTACTTGTCTCCATCTGAAACAGTCACCAAAGTTGGCGTGCACATTTCAAGCCCAAATCTACACATTTTAGTGCTGCTAGAAGAAATCAGGCATTTAACTACATCCTAGGAGTCATAAGAGGGAAGGGAAGCTTAAGAACATTTAACAAAAGGGTTCCCAGGACTGCCCAGAAACTCCAGCAGCACTTTCTTCATTCCGCACGAGGACTGTGCAAGCTGCTTCTCGTCCTACTGCCTACTTCAAACATTTTGGGTACATGAAGCCTCACTCTCTTTTGAAGCATTTCTGCCAGTGTGAGGACTCAGGCTTAAAGTCCAAACACTGCTTTGCGGCACTGCCCTCAATTAGGATGTTTGCTCCCACCCACAGCACCCAGACAGTGAAAAGAGAGCAACCATAGCCAGGTGACTTTCCAGGCAATTACAAATTCCAAACAACAACAGAGATCAGAAGACCAAAACCATTCATGAACACAGAGCAAACTGGGAAAGGAGGGGAAAAAAAAAAAAAATCAGTAAAGAGGAAAACAAGCAATTTTGACAACCTCCCCAGGCAAGTATTCTGCATCTTCTCAGCCTGAGATTAAATGAGGAAAAGTAGGTGGTAGACAAAAAGAATATTAAAACCACTGTAGAGTAACCCAAACTATTTCTCTCAACCTCAAACATACTTTTAAAATTTCAGCTACCAAAACAAAGAGATTATTTGTACAGACAGACTTCTGTTTAACAACATCAACATCTCTTCTTACAATGAAAGGTGAAGAGACTGCTACACATCCACTGCTTTTTGGAGCTCATTTCAAGGCAGGATCCAGTATCAAAAGGAGACTTGGGAGAGATGGGATAAAAATGGTATTTAGCCAATGTTTACTAGAACTCTTAAATACCAGGAACAATCCTAACTACCAGGGATCCTGATTTTTCCCTAAGTACGATATTCCCTCAGACTTCATCTGGATGGCAATTTTAAACTAATGCATTAATACATATATACAGATATATATTCCTACTGACAACAGCTACTCGTCAAGCTAAAATCTCAATAGAGAAGAGACACAGAGGGTAGAAAGGATCTGATTAATCTCCCAACTCCAGCAAAAGCCTGTTCTAATGAAATTGATTTAAAAAGCAAAGTTCCCGAAGAAGAAACAGTATTTTCTAGTGGTTCGGCACATTTTCCTCAGTTTGTTCAACTTGGAATATGCATAAATAACAATACCAAAACTTTTAGGCAACATTTCTCACCTTTACCTACTAGATTGCAGTTTTCTCTTTCCCTTAGCACCACTCTTCTTTAGCGCCTAGGCTGAACAGTCTGGCTAACACATCTGAATATCTTGGGACCAGGTTCTAAATTACCCAAAGTAAATGAGTGTAGTAAGTGAGGAAACTTGCAATTTTGTAGCCAGGAGCTAGGAATCATTTTTCATAAAATGGAACAGAAGCTGGAAGAAGCCAGCTGCAAAGTGGGAACGTATGAACTGGAAATCCAAAATGTCTTTGAGACATGCCCCATTTGACTAGCAAACTTTTTTCTCCATCTTTTCATTAACCAGTGAGCACTCACATATTCCCTATTCCGCAGGTGATAGTTGCCTAGCAGAGACCGGACTTCTATAATTCATGTTTCCAGTGCCCAACAAAACTCAAAGAAAAATTCTCACTGCAGTTGCTTTAAAGGAACAGCCAGGCATAAGCTTCTGGCAGATTATTTCTAACATGCGGTCAAGCAAAGGAGTTCAGAGCAGGAAAAAAGGGTCCTAATCCACATTACAGGCTACTTACCATTGCATCCAGATTTACCAAGGCTCAACTTCAATAGGTTTTATGTACTGCTTGCACCGCAACCAAGGGCAGGAGAAGAATTAATAAGGTCAGGGGAGTTTTTAATGTCACATTTCCATTATAAAACAGAACTAGACTGGAAATGAGTTTGGTGAAAGTTAAACACCATCATGCCCCATCCCAGCTCCATTGCTGCCCATCTCACACTCCAGTACTCAGAACACAACTCGCCAGCAGCTTAAAAAGAAAAACAAACAGGCAAACAACAACAAAAGAACACGCACTTTTTAGAACTTAAGTAACTGGATGTCTCTCACAGTGTTTTGAATCTTTTTAAGTTGACCAAGGTAAAGATTTTAAGGTCCCATGCATAGTCACAATGCTAGCAGTGATATAAACTGGCTTTCCCAGATTTTTCTGAAGACAAAAAAAGTCCCCCTTCTTCCCAAGGTAATACAAACAGGAATTCCTATGCAGGTTGCTCAGAGAGCTAAGGAAATACAAGAAATAGGAAAGACTTCATGCTGAAACTGTGAAACTAGGACTGCTCCTCACAGGAAGTACTCAACATGAAGACATAGCTGAAGTGACCTGAAGTTGTGTAGAGAACTTCATAGAGAATCACAGAATAGAATCATAGAATCCTTAGAGTTGGAAGGGACCTCTGAAAGCCATCTAGTCCAATTCCCCTGCAATGAACAGGGACACCATGGCTAGATCATGTTGCCCAGGGCCTTATCCAGCCTCACCTTGAAAGTCTTCAGGGACGGGGCATCAGCCACATTAGGTAACCTGTTCCAGTGCCTCACCACCCTCACTGTAAAAGATTTTTTCCTTACATCTAGCCTAAATCTACCCTTCCTGATCGTAGAATGGCTTGAATTGGAAAGGACCTTAAAGACCATCCAGCTGCTGCCCATCAGATCAGGCTGCCAGGGCCCCATCCAACCTGGCCTTCCAGGGAACAGGGCATCCACAGCCTCTCTGGGCAGCCCATGTCAGGGCCCCGCCGTCCTCCATGAATTAAACCTTTGATCTTGCTACCTAAATGATTCTTCCATGCTCCCTTGCATCTGTAATACACCAAGCTTGCTGCCACACCCCTTCCTTCCATTTCCACCAAGGGTACTGCAGGA
Source organism: Numida meleagris (assembly GCF_002078875.1). Taxonomy (NCBI): domain Eukaryota; kingdom Metazoa; phylum Chordata; class Aves; order Galliformes; family Numididae; genus Numida; species Numida meleagris. Next base: position 56,567,713 of record NC_034412.1, read on the forward strand.
GACTCCTTACTGTAATACAGTGCATAGGTTTTGGTAACTCCTCAGTTGCTCCACACTACTGACAAGATGAATAACAATGCAGATATCTGTAAAGTTGAGATAATATCTCAAAACATACATGGTAATCTGCTAAAACAAATCCCATCCTGAAAGTCTGTAAGAAAGAAGAGCAATTAAAATGTTAAAAAATTTTCTATAGAACATGCTTGTGATGAAATATATTATGTTTCAAGACCTGCACAACTGAAGTTGCTTAGTGTGAAGTAACACCAGGACAAAGTCGCATAGACTTTAGTGCTGCACTGCAATGTGTAACAGGAAAATGAAAATGGGACAGAAGTTTTGCTCAGACTTTGATCATTTGCATGATCAATGAAAGATGTCAGGACTGAAATCCAAATGGAAGGAGAACCCAGCTGGAGGTTACAGCAGCTGAAATAAAAAGGAGCATCAGCCCCACTCCAGCATGCCTAATCAGCAGCTGCTCTGACCTGTTCCCAGAACAAAGCACTGTGCTCCTCACCAGCCCCCCCACAGCCCTCCTCCTTTTTCCTTTTTGATTTTTTTTTTAAGATTTGAAATTCTTCATGCATCTGAATCAGATGTACATTTCACACTGCTGTCCAGCAACTGATGCTAAGACAATGGAGATGAGCATGAAAGTGGCAGTGGAGAAACACAACACCATTAAATCATTTTTCACTGCTTAATGTAACAGTCATTGCAGAACAATTTAACAAGTGCTGCAGCAAAGAGCAGCGGCAGCACAGTTTAACACCGGAAGACTGACGGAGGCAGATTTTCAGAAGGGCTCAGCACAGTATGACATACATTTTAGATTTATTGCCAAATGCTTGGATTTTCAAAGCTTCTGGGATAGTGCTTCTCATCTGATGATACCAAGAGGTTTGTGGAACAACTTTCAAAAGCATTAGATGAGAAAGGAAGCCTTCCCTCTTGCTGTTTATCCTAACATTTAGAAAAACAAAAACTGATTTGGGGCTTCTCATTGCCTACAATTGGGATAGCAATGTTTAGCCTATTTTTAATGCATGTAATATGGTGGGGGAAGAGAAGGAACAAATACTGAAAAAACACTGCAAATAATTCATCTTTATCTTTGTCATCAGCTACCTGTAATTTCCTAGAAGTGAGATTTTAATATTTTTTTTAAATATTTTTGAGTAGAAGAAGAAAAACTAAAGTACATTTAACGAAAGTAAAACATTTTCTGAATGTTTCAAACTGATACAGTTATCCACGTGCTAAGCAGGAAAAGCCCAACCTCTCAGGCATACACCAAATTTGACTATATTACAGGCAACCCTTACACTGTATCACACCCTCCAACAAATGCACTATTTTACCCCTGCTCCCAGGTCTCTCATCTACCCAAAGCTTTTCATAGAGATAATATTACATTCGTGGCTCAGGTCCTGACAACTGCACCCATAAATCAATGTCAAATTTTGCATTAATCATCTTTCTGTCATCAGTGGCTATTCAGCACAAATTTACATCTCATTTATGTTGGCCAAACAGCCACATTAGAGCTTTGAAGCTTATTCAGGCTTAAATAATTATATTCCCCTAATAAACACCAAAACCCTCTCAGTCCGGTCACCGTGAGCTGCATTAATGACGTGCCATGGTGGCAGGGCCATCTGAAGTCATCCCCAACACCAAGCAGATTTTGCGTTTCCAACACACCCAGACAGAAGAAATGCAAAGGCTGGCCTGTCTGCGCAGATCCTCTTATGGGAATTGCCCTGCACAGCAGGCAAATGCACCATGCAATTTATTGTAACTCCTTCTAACAACTCCATTTGCCAGCTCTTTAATACATGAGGTTACTCGCAGGAAAACTGAAAGCCAGATTTTCTGAAGAGCTGTTTCCTAGAAAGGCAGCTCAGCTCTATTTCCTAAGTGCTGAGTACCTTACAACTGTCACCAAAAACAAAGAAAGCTGCTGGAAGCTGAACCCTGTAGAAAATCCGCTTTTCCCATTTGTCAGACAGCTATAACTTTGTTCACCGCACCATCAAATTGGTTCTTAACACACTTTTCTTTGATCAACTACAAATTAGGCATTGCATTTTTAGTATCTGACTACAGTTTTTCCGGGTTTTTGCACTGTTCTCACTTCTTTGCGCAACAAAGTCTATCCACAGATTACAGTAAGTAGCTAAAACATGATCAGTTCGGAGTGGATTTTGCACATTCTTCCCTGCAATCCCTATAGCGAGGCGATCTATCCTGATTGAACAAAGAATAATTATTTAAAGACCCTCAGCAGTCCTGTTATTAAACCAGCATAAAAAAGCCTCACATTGATTGTATATTCACTTTTAGTTATGGTCTGAATCAGTATGCTAAGATCTAAAAATGAATGAACAGAATGCGTTTATTATGACTGTTAAGTACTCACCCACTATAGGTAATAAATTATAGATGTGGTTGCTTGTCATGCTTATTTTACAACATAATGTAACTTTTAGTTACTTCTTATTCCATGGGATTTAATTCCCACCACAAGAGACTTTCTACTTTTTAAATATAAAACTGGAATTACAGGGATGTCAACATAGGAGACTGAGATGCAGTCTGGTCCTTGGTGTGTCCTTAAATGTGGAACTGAAGAAACATAGAATCATAGCATCATTAAGGTTGAAAAAGACCACTAAGGTCATCAGGTCCACCCCACCATGCCCACTGACCATGTTCCTCAGATCCATATCTCCACAGTTCCTGAACACCTCCAGGGACAGCGACTCCACCACCTCCCTGGGCAGCCTGTACTAGTGCATCACCACTCTTTCTGAGAAATGGATGTGGTGGTGCTTTCTGTGTTTGCTTTTAGGGGGCAAGGAGTTGTTAAATGATGGATGTCCTATGCCCAAACCATCTCAGGGGAGATACATTTCCAAAGAGATTCTATATTTCATCAGTTATTTTTCCTGACTTGCAACCTACCACCACTCCATCTGCTCTTCCTGGGTCTCTGAGATCCTCTGAAAAAAAACAATTGAGTATCAACATGCCATGGCCAGGAAAGCAAATACAATAACTTGCTAAATACTGAGCTGAGAAGTCTGCAGTTCAAACATAGCTGTTTGCTGAAGCAGCATCTATGATATTGCAAAATCTGGGAAAGCTGTTTTACAAGAAGTTAAAAACTTAAGAAGGTAAGGGAGAGCTTAGTCATTTTATGCACTGAGGATAGACAACCATAAGGAGAACTTGCCACAAGAGCTGAATCCTTATCATTTGAAACTTTCAAAGGGGGATCTGGATAAGTTGCATTTCAGCACTTCTTCTCTTGGACCCACCCAAGGTCCACTCAAAACTGCAAGCAAGGACTCCCCTGGATACGTGCAAGGGACACCTGGGCAGCCAGCACGTTGCTGAATGCAAGCAGCTCTCAGATTTGTGCACCTTGCAGATGTAACACAGCTGAACCACAGCAACAGCATGTTACTGCAAGGCAAGATAATCCTTGTCTTTAGCCTGAATTTTTGGTGAAACAAACAGTTTCAAGTAATCTTCAGGAGTCCCCTGGAGGAAAGGCACTACTCAGCACAGAAACAAGATGATTATTTATTCCTATACTACAGCTTGCTGTCACCACAGAATGAACAGATTGACCACTTCACACAAACGTGAAATTACAAACCCAGTTTCATTATTATTTAGCAGTTAAACCATGAAATCAATCCCCTTTCAATCTTTGTTTCTTCAGCTTCAGACTCGTTCCTCTGACTAAAAAACTGGATGTGTTTCACAAAGCATTGAAATTCAAAAGGAAAGAGATGAATAAATGTACTCTAAAAATAAACAAAAAGTTTAATTCTCATAGGAAGAACTAATTAGCATAGGAAACAGCACTTCTCCAGGTTACATGGTTAATTGACACCATTCTTACTGAAACACATCCACAAAAGTTAGAATGCTAAAGAAATGGCACTCAGATGTTGAAAAGTTGCCCCCATACTGCACAATACCTAAAGCTTTCTATAATGAGCGCTCTCATCCATAAGTTGTGGTGCACAAAGAAACTTCAAGCACTAAGCTGTGAAAGAAACTTTATGCTAAAAGAATACACAATTTAGGAGAAAGATTAAAAAAACCTACATTTCTCTCAGTGACAGGAACCTTTCACACCACCAGAGATGGTGCAAGCAAAACACTCACGCAGTGAGCAATGCACAATCTCCCTTGCACCCCTCTTCCAAAATAACAAGTGCCCAGTACAGCTGATAGTAGAAGCTTCAGCACAGCTCCTGGTCATAGACACATCTGGTACCATCCTCCAGCTCCTCTGTCACAGCAACCAACTAAACAACCACTGAAATGCTGCCTTCTTTCTACACTGCTTCCAGCTCAAGGGTGATTTGCTTCAGCACTTGATCCATTTGCCTTACAGAGCAAACAAGAAGATAACGCAATGCCTTACTACAGCCACTGTTAGAAAGCTACTCTCACTTCAAATGGTAACACTTCAAAAAGGATGTCAACAGATTGTAAAGGGCCCAGAAAAGAAAGTCCACAACTACTCCAGAGATCACAAACCTGCTTTACAGCTGAAGAAATCTGTAAAAAAAATCAAGCAAACAAACAAGAGATCTGCTTGTGGCCTCTAATTGCCTGAAAACGGCAGGGGGAAGGGAAGAAGAAAAATAAGTAGGCATTTGTAAAGTTAGCATTAAAAGGCAGTGAGAACTGAAATTTGACTAATTCAGGATAGAAATATTTGTTTTGCAACAAGAATAGCTTGCTGTTGGCACAAGATAAGAAGGAATAAGGTGCACTCCCCACAAGAAGTCTCCAATCAAAGCAGAAATCAATCTCCAAGAGATACAATGTAGGTCAAAGGAAAGCTGCAGACCTGTTGCAAGGACCCCTGCACAAGTTTCCACACCATGCATGCCACAGGAGAACAACCTACGTAACTGTAAAAGCCCCAGTGGCCTTAAATCGAAGACCTTCAGCTCACTCATTCGTACATCTCTTCTTCTAAATGAAAACTAATACTATGATAGTGTTTTTAATTGATTGTTTTACTTCACAAGCAAGGCAACTATAACTCAGTAAGAAACAGCATGCCTAGAATGTCAATAGTTTGCAATTAACATATTTGAACAGTGGGGAGTCGCCTAACTTTCTTTCCTATTTTCATTTTGATTACTATGTATTTAGACCGTAAGATAGGAGAATAGCAATTCAGTTCTCTGATTTAAATCTGCGTGCAGAGCACAGAAAGGAAGTTTGCCAGGCAATAGTTTTTTGGTCACAGCATTGTCTGTGGAAAGAGATTTGTTTTCATTATTTTCTGTTCACTGCTTTATTTTTGAACAGGCAAAACAAAGATTATAAAAGGGAAGTGGACTATGTGTTTTGTTTGCTTGCTTTTTTATAAAAAGAAATCTTCTAGGCTCTGCTAACCTAGGCCCCCTCTCAAGAAAAAAAACCAGGAGGCCTATGGCACAAACACCCAACTTGGGCCTCAGTTGTTCACTCTGTTCTTGCTCAACAGGGACGCTAAGTGTACTACTGCAGAGGCAGAAGCACCACAGAATTCTTAAGAGAAAAGCCCCTCACCGAAAAAGATCAGTTTAGAGATTCTGGTCTGCTGAAGACCCTGTGTGATGCCTAGAGAGATGCACATGGACTCATGCCCTGCGTATCAGGGAGCCCTGTCCTTGCAGAGCTGTGGGAAAGATGTCCTAGGCTAGCAGGGGAAGGGCTGAGCCAGCAAGTGGAAAAGTTCAAAAGGGGCAGACGTGAGAGGAGCCCAAAAGGCTTGGGTAGGCAACAGAACTGCTTTGCAAACACCAAGCAAGGGCTGCTTAGGATTCCCTGCTTTCTCTCCAACCCTTCACAGCAGAAGCCTTTTACAAACATTATACAGGCAGCATCATAACCAAATCCCCTGGAGGCTAAAGACATTTGCCAGTTCAATACACTTGCACAGCTCTGAGAAACAGGCTCTGCCAGACTGAATTACTGTGACTCTAAGGGACACAGTAGCTCCCGCCTATCCATACAGCCTGGCTACACCAAGACCACCCCTCTACATTAAGTATACCAGGCTTTGAATAAGTAACGTTTTAAAATTGAATATACAGGGCTTGGGAAGCTTGGAGCTGAGCTGTACAGCCTGTGTAATGGGCACTGATATTTAATTATCATTACAATTAATAAGTAGGGAAACAACCAAATCCCATAGTGGGCTTTGATTATCTCAATCTGGACATTTATCAGAATCACTCCAACACCCAGAGTCATTGTGCTCTGCCTGACTGGCACAAGCTACTCCTCATCCCACTTAGACTTTCTTTGCAATGGAAACAGGATGTGTAACATGCTGGGGAAAAAAATAAAATAAAAGGTACTACACCAGAAAGGAGATTAATATCTGAAACTGCACGGGAAGGCTTGATCCGGTCTGAAACGTGTTTCCGAGTGACCTGTTTGTTCCACTCCTGTTCAGCAGCTCAACTCAGTCATGCTGTAATTCTGCAGCAAAATGACTGTAGCCACTGACCTGCTCCCAGCCACCTACCTCAGCACCTAGCACCAGGTATCAATGGCTGCAAGTCATTTATTTTCTCATCATCTGACAAAACGTCTACTGTGATAGGCATGAAACCCAGCAATTCTTTTCTAAAAACTTTTTATCATTTTAGGTTAATTTCTCCAGTACTAGAAGTGAAATCACCATGTAAAAAAAACCCTCCAGAATTAGCAGAGATACAAAAGAGAACAAAATAGGCTGCCACTAAACTTAACTACAGAGGAACATTCGGTTATTCAATCTGGCATCAAAACAATGCAAACAGTAAACCAGAAGGAGACTGTAATGAAGTGACTATCTCACAGGATTATACTTGTGGTTATGATTTTAATTGTGTAGTCTAGCAGGATTTGCAATAAATAAATTGCAACTAAATCTTACATTATTGCAATGATTTTTAATCACAAAACTGGCTATGATTTACAGGCTTACTATGCATTTGCATTGCAATCAACTAAAACAGTCAGTGTGTGCCCTACAACACCTAACAGCACTTAAAATTATGTCTTGCATGGAGCTCCAATAGCTGCCCAATCATAAACAGCTGGGAAGTTTGAAACCAAGGCAAAGCACACTGAAGCACGCATCTTTTTACTTCTGGAGGAAAATAAAGCTTATGGAACAAAACTGAACACCCTGAGGTTTCTGAACAGAAGGCCAAGGGCCACATTTTTGCTGTCCTTCTCTGTTGACTGAACAAGGAGCAAGCAATACCGAATGGATATCATACACAGCCATATTACTTTGATGGCCCTCTAAAATTCCAGTGATTCACTTCGGGAATACCTCCAAGGCTCCAGCAAGAAACCAGGACAATCACACTGTCAGTACCAGGATTCTGCAGACTGAATATGCAAGGGTAACTCACAAAAAAGCTAACAAAAAAGCAAGGTCCCACTGAAAATGGCTGCCAGCACCAAAGAAGTGCTAGGTCTTCTGAAGCTAGAAGACAGCAAGTCTAACTCCTTTCCATTAACAGGCAGTTTTCCCACTCCACATGGGTACAGCTGGGACTCTAGGATTTCACCATTTTAGCAGGATTATTCCCTCATAACAGTTCATCCTTGTCATGTATTGGAGAAACCCAATGCCTAAAATTAACAAACTCGGTAAGATCACTTTCAATAAACAGATACTTAAGTTACAACGCAGTCCTGTTATCACCTGCTCTTCCATTCTGAGGGGCTCACTCACATATTCTTCATCTAGCTCACAGCCAAAGGCAAGGCAGGAGAGCAGCCAAGCCTGCAGCTATTCCTCACCACTGCAACAGAACTGCAAACAGATTAACAGTGTACACCAGTGTCTCAAACCACATTAAGAAATACTGCATTATCTTCTGCCAACTGGATCTTCTGCGCAGCATTACGGGACTGTCAGTATTACAGGTAAATAATACTACTGGAAGATCTTGGAAGATGAGGGACAGGTCATTGACCCCCCCCAAAATTTTTACTGAAGTCAAATGAGAACTTGTGCAGCATGAGGGCTCAGTCCTTCCTCTGCTTCAAAGCCAAGAGTTCTACCTTTGATGCTGTGAAAAAGCATCCCAAGGAGGGTAATTATCCTCAGAAAGCACACAACTTCACAAGCTTCTTGTTCATCTTACTTCAGCACGGTAACAAATCTACAGGACACTACTTGCTATGTTTCAACACATAGGTAGTTCATTTACCCCAAAAGTCAATAAGATGCACTCTCCTGAAGTGGATCCAGCTTTAAAAATGGATAGCTTCTCTTACAAATTAAACATCTCTTCTCATAACACAAAGAACAATTTGATTTTCTCTACCAGTCATTTTATTAAATCAGAACTCAATAGAATCAAAGCAGTGGCCTGGCATTTGCTGGAATAATCAACATAGAAGATAAATAAGCAAGGAAGTCCAAGTCAAATGCTCATCAGAGCATTTTGGCAAGAACCAGGTATATATATTCACTTCACTTCTCAAAAAGCATCAGAAGGAGAATCCAGAGCTGCACTGGGCCACCTTCATCCTAGTCTGATATATTCAGTTTTTAGAAAAACATGAGTAATCTCTGCTCCTCACCAATGCTGCACCAGAGGCGTCCTGCTCAGTGGGCCCTCCACTGGGGCACTGAAACAACAGGGAGCACCTGCCTCTACTCTTCTGCAAGGCTGGCTCCCTACCAACCCTGGGACCTGATCCTGCCTGCAGCTATCCGAGAACTCATTCCTAGATTGTTCCTTACAATTCCTGAACAGTGTTCAGGGGTAGGTCTGAACATGTAACAATGGAGCCTGGTATTATGCAAGTCTCACTCACAACTCTAAACCTTTACTACATCACTGATGTAATTTCAGCAATAAAGTAAAATAAAAATAAGTAACATTAGTTTCCCATTATGCACAGAAAAAATAACTGTTCTCTCTCCTAAATGCTCACAATGCCTCATAGGACAAGGCCCCTTTTTTCTCCAAACCCTCTGACAAGGCAGGTGAAGCAGCAGTGAAATGAACTCCGGAATCCGATCATGTTCTGCAATTCTTTTATACTCACTGTTCAGTCTGTGGGATGCAGGCAGGCAATCGATCATGTCAGTGAGGCAGTGCACAACATCACAGGGGTAGAACAGAGATGACTGATAGCTGGGTGTCACTCACATTCCCTTTAACAGCATTTCATCATTTGTGTTGAGAAGAGACTAAAAGCTGGTTAGAAATCTACCGCTTTTCTTTGGAGAAGAGCTAGGACACAATCTCTGGAAGTATGTATTTACATCCATGTGTACCCTGGTACTTAATCTCACGTCTGTTTTGCCACAGTACTGTCAATGTTAAAACTGACAGATCGTACGAATACTGACTGCTTTAGTGAAGCACACTAAATAAGAGAGCTTAGCATGCTTCTTCCCCCACTATCAAAACACCTAAGATAAATTAAGACTGTAGGAAACCAAAATATTTTGAGGTAGAAAGATTCTAACTAAAATACCAGCATTTTCTTTGGCTGCGTAAAAAGCCAGTCCCCACCCTCAAATTTTGTGTGTGCATGCGCATTTCAGTAACTGACAAGACACCCTGTTTCTGCCACAAGGACCAGAAAGCAGGGCTCAGGACAGCTGCCATTTTCCACCTCTGAGAATTCTGATCATTCCCATTAAATAGCTTGAAAATAAATCGAGGTCTGCTTGAGCAGCCTTAGATGTTTGGCTGCTGAAATATTTCTTGTATAGCCACATAACAGGAGTTTGCACTTATAAAGATGTCAGTCAAAAAGCTTTTTTCTTATTGGCTGTAAGATAGTTAATGGGTCTCCAAAAAGACCTCCTAATTTTTTACTGTCAAATTTTGCTGTCCAACACACAAGGCAATCACAAACAAAATAGCTGCTTCTGTTTTTACACACTATTTTCAGGCATTCTACCTTTTAAAATATTCACCTTCTAGGCTAAAACTTACCATTTCCCCCCCCCCCCTGAAGTTAGCACTCATTTTTTTTTCCATGCTTTCTGATCTGGCTTTCCTGAATGAGTACCATGAAAAGAAAACCAACTGTCCTCATTATAAAAAGAACACTAAATAAATCAAACACAAGACTGCAGCCTTGAATTTATTTACCCAAAAAAGCTATTAATCCGAATAAAAATATACGCCGTCAAAGGGGGCAAGACCAAGGCCAACGCATTTTCAGTCATATAAACGGATTATGTGATTATACTGTAAGTACTCCAGTGATTTATATATATATATATATTAGGATATGAAGTAGTAAGTAGCATAAGTAACATAGTACAAATCCATCAACAAACTATAAAATCCTAATGCGTATTTTATAAACCCTGGGCTGTGGAACATGCATACTATAATAATATTTAATTCTGCAAAATTTCAGATTCTTCATGACAGCACTACATTTGAACATTTTAATTGTACGGTTCCTAACTGTTGGGTACCAATATTTCTGGAACCAGCACAAAAGTAACAGAGAAAACAATGGTTTTAGAAGATAAAGCTCTTCAAAGCTCTTTTATCCTCAAACGTAATTCTTAGACACTGGAGAAAAAAAGACTTTTTAGCATGAAAGGAGATTATTGTTTGCCCAATGAGTCTGTGTGGAGGAACCTAATGCTGACAACTGTATTTACAAGAAGATATACTGAAGGATCAGCCTTCAATTCTTCTGTGGTGGATTTTTAAGACCAGGAGCGTAGTGTATAATTCTAGTAATACAGCTCTAACAGAGATAAAGATTTGCTTTATTCTTAATCTTGCTAGTATTAATTTATTTTTACGCTATTTCAGAGTATTCCAGGCATTTTTCATCTCTTTTAATAAGACCTATACCTTGCCAGATGCTGCTACCCAGTAAAGGCTTGATTCATGTCAACAGCATATAAACCAAACAGCAGGTAGACAAGAGTCCAAGACAAAAAATTAAGAGCATGCACAAATGGAGAAGATTCAACTTCAGATAGGAAAGACGACATGGAAAAGGATGCAAACAAAATAGCGAGGTGGTTCAGTGAAAGCTGTTCTACAGCATGAGCTACTCTAATCTAAAATAAGTTGCACACCATTGGCAATATGTTGCAAGCATTAGAAAAGCTGGTCTTAAACACAGGGTGTTGGATGAGTAAAGGTGCTTTATAAGCAGGGCAAGAAAAAAAAAAACATCAGAAAAACAGAGATTTCACTCCAGACACATGCTTTCAATCCACCACCATTTGTATGTAGGGCTGGAAGAAGCCAAAACAGATCACCCTATCTGTTCCTCCAGAAGGGATGATAGCGCTTGTCCAGAGTAACAGACAAGAGTCTGATCTGCTATCAGAGACCTCCTGGGAAGGAAATGCCTTATCTGTCTCAAACCTGGAACAGGACAAAGTACTTTCTGTCAAATTTCACCTGAATCAGCTTAGCTGAAACAAATCCTGCTTTTCTTGTCCTACCCACTGCAAACCTGAGCAACAGAATATTCCCTTCTTCTCTGCATCCCTTAAGACTGTTATGAGCCAGACCAGCACTCACTGTTGCACCTACCTCCATCAGCCCCTCCACACAACATGAATCTCTCATTTCTTCTAGTAAACCAGAGCAGCTTTTAGATTTTGGTTGGTATATTCAAGCTCTGTGAAACAAACACAGCCCTAGAAGCACTGGCAGTGCTGCTTACACAACAGGCAAACCCACAGATTTGATCAGCAGTCAGCTGGCTGAACTCAGCTCTCAGAATCCCCTTTCTCCTTTAACTCTAGCATCTCTGGGAGCTTTCAGTGCTTTAAACATGACCTCAAACAGAATTTAGTTCAATTATCACAAGGGATCTGCATTATTAACTTGTCGTCTTTTTAGACTCAAAGCTCAAGTTCTTGTGTTATAATTATGCTATACAATGCAAACATGCATCTATCACACTGATATACTAAAAGAGGGAGAAAACATCACCATGGGATATGAGATGACTATATAAGAACAGAAGAAACAAGGGGGAGGTTCAAAGAGGACAGAAGGTAATATATATAGAGAGAGATTTTGCATTTTACTGTAAGGAATCTTAGGGGAAAACAATGCCCTCCCATGTATTTTATCTCCCACTATCATCCCAGAAATCCCTCATGTAAAAATTGTTTATCTTGTATATAATGAAAAATGTTCAGTACAGCTCTGGTTTGGATTACTCAGCTTGCTTCAAATAATTTGCAGATGTGGACTATGTTTCTTTCTAATGTCTACATGTGCAAATAAACAGCCAAATGTCAGGTTTTTCAGGAATCATTAATTTATCTTTTCACCTCCTCAGGTATTACTTTCATCTCCAGCACGCTCCCTGCTGCAGTAAGAAATGTATTCTTGCCATAGTATGTATCCCTCTGCTTCCTCTTCTGTGCTGGTCACAGCCGAGCAGCAGCATTTGCAAGAGAAAACATGAGCTGCCAAAAAGTACTGCCCTGAAAATGCCAGTTGTAATCATAGCTACATGACACAGCTCAATGGTGCCAAGAATCCTCCTCCTCCTCTCATTCCCCCATCCCTCCCCTTTATTTTATTTCTAACCCCGAGGGCAAGCGCTGCTTCCAATCCAGGATTCCTGTATAAAATCTCTATCTGAACTGAGATCGACAGAGAAAAACATGAATGTATTCACAAACCACGCTTAGTAATCTAAACCACCATTATTTTTAACTTCAAAGAGGCACCCTAGGGTACCTATCCTCAAAAGAATGAGCCAGAAATGCTGCTCACCACCCTCTCCAAAATAAAAAATATAATAATAAAATAAAGCCTACTGAAATCCTACATAAATGACAAGCAACTCGCAGAATCAGTGTGGCTGAATTTACTCCCCCTGCTTTCAGTATTTGGCCTTACTGACCACCAAAAGCAGGGCAGTTGCTTTCCCTCCTGCAGTAAGTCAGCTATCGCTCTCATTTTCTGCGATGAATAAAGAATTAAGAGCGATCTCAACATCCTCTAATGTCTCCATAGGACAAGATTCCTTAGTGCGTGTTTATTTTCCTGTGTGAGTCTGAAAAAACCCAGAACACGGAGCTGTACGATGAGCCACAGCACATAGCCAGTACTCCAAGGACTGCAGAGCCTTCCTGTTCTGAGCTACAGGAAGTTCAAGGAAATCAATGGGAGGTGGAAGATGCATAAATAAAGCAGGTGTGCTCCAATTTGGCAAGAAAATAGTATGAAAAAAATAACTTTTAGAAATAAATCCTGAAGGGAGGGAGGGTCTGAAGCAAGTAAATCAGCACTATCATAGCCACTGAAACAAATCAGACATAATTGGTGAATAAATCAAGCCATCTAAAAAGCATTGATTTTAATCAGTAACTTTTGCAAGTACATGGTTACTGTTAAAGTGGTTGTGTTTTTACATGGTCAGACCAAGGCTGAACAGCACAGACTTACCTAGAGATCTTTGTAGCCTCTACCCCAGCTATGGCTTTGTAGGGAGCCAAAATGCATCCTTGTATTTCTGATATCACCTCTAGTAATTCCAACAACCTTCTTCAGATTAAGGTAAACTTACACTGCAGAGCAAAGTGGGAATTGTCCCTTTGGCACGCAGTAACATAATATATTCTCAATTCATGAGCTACAAAAGGAATAGCATTTCCACACTGATGATGCACCACTTACAGGGATAAGGTTCCCTTTCTGAGCTCCATCGCCATGCAGACCTCATGAGGGCTTTGCTTATGCTACAACAAATAGAACCACACGCTTAAGAGCCACATATGACTGCTGCAAGTTGCCAAACACTGCACTGCCAGGGAAGCCCTCCTGGGGTAGCAAGGAAGCCATGCTACCAGGATTCATTGATTCTTTAGAGCAAAGCAGCACAACATCTGGTTCCTCACACCACGTAGATTTGGCCACATCACATTTCATTTCTTCTGGTTTCTCAGTGCTCCACATACGTAAATATACAAATTGTAACACAATGGCAAATGCAGCAATGACAGCAGAGTAGCAAGGTCCTAGGCTGCAGCAGGTGAGGGTTTGCTTAAATGCAACAGCCATGGGCACAGAAATGAAGGAAAGAAGTTACTTACCTTTAGAAGGCCTCAGGTAGGCAACAATCTCCAGCAAGATCTCCTCACCTCCGTTGCCAACTTTAAATAAGGTCTGGGAAGGGGAGGATCATGGCACCACCCCTTCTGGTCACTCAAGTGCATTGCATGCACCTGAGCTCCCCTGGGTTGGTCCTGCCTGCCCACCAGGTGCTCAATCACTGGTTCAAGCCATGACTCAGCATTTCCACTACACAAATACACGTGTGTATGTATGTATATACGTGTGTGTACATATTATATATGGCGATTTTGCTTGCCTTCCATAACTACAGTCAAAATGAAACCCACCAAGGGTGAAAGAATACCAGACACTGCCAAAACCTGTACCAAATAAGCACCTAGCTAGGCAAAGCTCTGCAGAGATAGCCCTGAAGTGCTTCTCTCCTTTCCCCTAAAGCCTATTATTCCAAAGATTACCTGGGCGCATGCTATTTTGCAGCAAACCAAGGTCTGATCATGCAGGGACTAAAGCAGCTGAGGTGCTTTATTTGGAATTACAGCTATGAAACAGTAGTAGCTCTAAGCCTAATTTGTCTACAGATTGGCCAGTCAGTCTCCTTCCCCTACCACTCTTTTCATTTCCCAAGGTAGAGTGCATTTTTCCATTGTGTTCAGCAAAAATGAGGTGAGCAGCAGGCTAAATGAGTGCAGCTTGACTTCTCTGGAGCATGGAAGGAAAGACAGCTTCAATACACAAAAACTACCATGGTATACAGCTGTAACAGAAATTTAGAATATGACACTTAACTATAAAAGATCTGCCAGAAGCAAGTTCTTTTCACGTGACTAGACCTCTTACCCCACTGTTTTCTTTTGTCATCTTTTCTTTCTTTATTTAAAAAAAATAAAAAAAAACCCATAGTTCTCAAAACTTCTCCCCTTAAGCCCTTGTGATCCACTTATGACTTCTCCTGGGCACTCCTACAAAACTGCGAAGTCTAAAATGCTTATTTTCTTTGCATGAGGAACTCTGCTGTCAATAATCTCCTACTTCTAACAGATGTGGTTCTAAGAAAAACACTAATTTCCTTAAGATTCATAATAAAAATCAAGCGGAGAATTATCAAAACAGAGTTGAAGGTTGCTTCAAAAGGTGATATATCTGTAGTTGAAACTACATAATCATTGAAATTGTTACCAAGCAGTTTAAGTTACTAAACTTACATATGTACAATACATAGAGTTACATACTACCAGATTTCTGCTCCTTTCCTTGATTGGAAACTGTGCAGATATTTCAAATATTTCTACATGTCCCGAGAAAAATTAGGATGAGAATACCTCAAAAACAAACAAACAAACAAAAAAACCCACCTGCCTAAATTTTCTCTAATCTATTTACCTCTTTGCAAAATCAAATACTGAAGTAAGACTTAAAATATTTACACATGGTAGATCTTAAATATATATATATATATATTTATAAATCAAGCATATAAGAGTATAACTGCAGAACAGCTGACCGAGAGCAGATAAAGGGGTTAAAGAATTAGGTCTGGAAAGACTTTTTTCCCCAGCATTTATAAAACATTGCAAATATATTAGGCCAAAGGAGACAAGTGGGCTAAGCTCATGGATTTTTATGGTCCCATGAAAACAAAGAAGATTAACAGGAGATTTCTGGAAATTCAAAAACTGTCCGTCTGATTCATTTATTATTTGCATTAGTTAAATCAAGGGAAAAAAAATCTCCCTATTGAGTCAGTAACCATTAACTTGGCATTCATGGGTGCACTTCCAAGTGCTGGTTGGAATCTCAGCTTGTAAATATAAGAAAGTTTTTCTAAATAATGAAAAAGCAACTGAGCCTAATACATAGAATATTTAGCTTTTCATGTGCTCATCTACACATACAGATCTGGATATCTTCTGAACACTTCAGGCCTAGTTATTTCTCTACAGACATTCCTGTAAGGACACCAGATTATACAGCAACTGCTTACTAGCCTAGGGAGAATACTGACAGATGTGCAAAAGGGACAAAGTGGACATTAAGAACTAGACATCAGACTCTTTGTAGTTTGACATAGCACCACCATAATGCTCTGCCAGCACATCTGGAACTAGTTGTTCTGATGCTCACACAAGCAAGGGGAGCACGTTCAGTTCTCATCTTTAAATCAAGAGAAAAAGTATATCGCTATAGACTCGGACAACCACGTGGTATAGCTCTTGAACTGGTTTCAGGAAGAACTAAGCTCCCCATGTCGTTTTACATTTCTGCCATAACCAGGGCCTGCAAGCAAGCAACTTGTCTTAGTGAGGCCACCATTTCTACTACCTTTTATCTACACAAAATACAGAAAGCCAGACTGTAATTCAGTCGACAGCACAGGGTTGGTTACACTGTACAAACATTGCCACCATTTTTTGTGGTAATCAAACTGGAGTGCAAGGCAATTCTGCAGCCTATTTCACCTGGCATCTAAAGCTCTGGAATACCACATTCCTGAAAGCTCTTTATCGGAGAGCACAGCTATGCAGCATTTCTATCTCGGGATACATCAGACATTGCTTCTGTATCCTAGGAATTGACAGGAATACTCAACACCTTGCAAGACTATCAAAGCTCTCTGCTACAGTACAGCATCAAGGATGCTCCAGCCAAACCAAGACCAAAATTCAGGAGTGACTACTTATATGATTCAGTCAGGCAAAGTGGACAGGTTGATGAGTATTAATGCACCCGGACTCCATAACTATTTCTGGTATTAAATTAAGAAGCCAGGATCCTTCAGCCCTCAGAACAGTTAATGGAAGGAACGTAGACTCTTCAAGATGCTTAAAACTCACCTCCTGTTCCAGAGTTATCAGCTGCCAAAATTTTATCTGGAGCCTAAACAGCCCTCTTCATTTAAAGTTAACAGTAATGTTCCAAACCCTGTATTTCGAAAGAAAATTTGCAGAAAACTGCTGTACATCTATCCCATCTGCTCAAGTAAAGAACCAGAATTCATCACTTCAATTTATACAGTCTCGTGGTTTTGTCGGTGAGGGGACAAGTGAGGGGATTGACTCACTTTTCTTTTTTTTTTCTTTTTTTTTTTTAATTAAAATACTTGTGGCTGGATCTACTGCATAAATAAATCAATCCTCCAGCCACACAGCTCCATTTTTTCCAGCCCCAGCACGTTGTTTTATGTATTTTTCCTTCCATTGCAGACAAATCACTCCAGGGAGTTTTTAAACTCAGTAGTCTACTTTCCGAATGGAAATGATTAGTATAATTTGTGAGTGAAAAAGCAAACAACAACAGAGACTTACCCCATTTTTTGGGTAGGCTATCCATCCTAGATCCCCCATTACCGTGCGTGAGTCCAGTAAATTCACTGAAAGTAAGAAAAAAACTGGTAAGGTGTATGTACTATAAATTTCAGTAAATATTTCATGATTTGGGTGACTATGGCAAATAGGGTGTTTATAATTAACCAAGAAAGCTGGGTTTTTATAAGACAAAACAACTCCACTAGTAAGTGCAGTAACTCCTCTAACAATGAAGTCATACCCTTTGAGATCTGCAACTGAATGTTGCACATGCCCTAAATTTATACAAGGTCCAGACTATTGCTTTAAGATCTTTGGGTCTAGTCTTTCTGGGAGGGAAGCAACTACATACACTCTGTATAAGACATGCAGCGGATACACATATATTTCTTCTAAGGTGGTACAGTCTTTAGCATAATCAAGCCTTTAAGACAAACACAAAACAAGAAACAACATGCAGAGTACCCTGGTTATCATGGATTCAAGTTTTGAAGCACTTTGTATGGAAGTATGACAGTATTACTGTTATCAGGAATCTATTCTTTTTTCTCCCTTGCATGTTGTTCCAGGACTTGACAACTTCATTATAGCATATCCAAGGGATTGTCTTTTTCCCCCCACCAAAAAATACAGTGGTTCTGTTAAGTCATAAGCAATTAACAAACAATTTACATTAAAGAGCAAAAAAAAAATATCCTCAAGCTTATAATATTTCCCCTCATATTTCCTGAAATATTGAGTACAAAGCATGAAATAATTTAAAAATTTATCTACACACACTTAATTCAGCTGAGGAAAGTTACAGTAGCTTCTGGTGCTGAGCTTTCCAGAGTCATCTCCTGTACTCAGGGCTTTAAGTCTCCCAAATTAAGAACTAGCCTCCAAATCAATAGCAGTTATACCGAAACTCTGTCTAAGAGGAGTCTACTTTACAAAGCACAAAAATCCCTCTTCAAGGATTCAAACTATAATACTTGCTTTCCACAGTACATTTATCTGCATAGCACAAACATCATTTTTGCACTCACGTTCATCCTAAAAAGGAACCAATTTCCCCAACTCTTCAATTCATGGTCTCCAATGTATGTATTGTTCAGAAATCCCACAGGAAGTCAAACTTTCAAGACTTTCAGGCCAATGATGAGCTAACCCAAGAATAAGCTGGAAACAAGTGAAGTAGGACACATGCTCAGTCCTTTAGAAACAAGCCCATTTAGGTAGGTATACTTAAAAATTGGTAGAGAAAAGAAATAGCACGCACATACAAGCAGAAAGAATGGGAATATCAGTTCTCAACCCTGGTACTCATCTGAGGTTTATTTTCCATCTTTGCACAAACAAATACACCAGCACAAAACCAAGGCATACAGATCTCCACATCAGTACAGGTCACCCTGCTGCAATGCACCATTAACAAAATTAAAACACTGTCAACTGAGTACCTCGGAAATCATAAATACAGTACTCAAAGAGTACCTCCTCGCTGTGACAAAAAATAGACTGATCAAGTTCCTGTAATTGGCATTCCACTTCAGGGAGTCTCTTTTTCCCTAAAGAGTCAATGACCTAAATGTATAGAAGCACAAGAACTTAACAGCAAACCATAGTATGTACACAGAGGCACAAATAATAAAACCAGACATACATTCTCCTAAAACAGAAGTCATCTTCCTTTGAAATTTTAAGGAATATTTAAGAAAAAACAGATGAAGATTAGACAACAGATCTAGCTTGAAAAACAACATTATTGGTATCAATTTTGTCTTGATCATTGTATTGTGACAAAATTTTCTTGTAATCATTGTATTATACTGTAAGTTGACAACTGCAGTCAACTGAACACAAAAACAGCCAAAACACAACAGATAGGGAAAAACGTCCTCAGCTCTGGCACCAAACACTTAGAGAAGGTTCGTCTACCTGGATATTTGCAGTGTATGCAATCCTTAATCTAGCATGCTATCATACAACAGAGAGATTTTCTGCCTCGTCTGGGTATTGTTTCTAAAACAGAAAGCACGCTTGGGTGCTCAGAATGCTACCAAATCAGAGGACATTCACTGGAAACAAAATTGAGGGATTTTACTGAAATATGTTCACAATAAGGAAGCAAAAGTAGGTGGCTTTCCACACCACAGCCTAAGTAAAATATATTGCTTTCATCTACCCTTACAGATGCCACCCAGTAATGGCCAGCTTTTGTCCTCCTGATGTGTCTTCAGGTTATCTTCTATCCCTGCTCCAGATGAAGTCAAAGATCAGTACCTAAGCGCTCTTAATCCTACTGCATTTTCTCATTGCGATCACAAAGGTGATCTTAAAATATTCTTCAAAATAGGACACACAACAAACATGTCCTATACTATAGCTGTAAACCATTTCAAAAAAGGAGGAGAAACCTGCCAACAAAATGGCAGGTTACTCAAATTCCTCCTATTACAATCACTGTAATTAAACTGTGCAGAACAGTATATTCCTGTCGTAAGATGCAATGGATGCAAAACAAGTATTGATCTATATTGTACAACTTAATTAAAACTTGTCCTGAAGATGCTACTAATAAATGTAATTAGATGGTGTGTTTGATGCCACAAAGTTCTTCATGACATGCTAATTAAGCAAAAAGCAGGAAAAGTGCTTTTATTCAAACATTAGATCATAAAAAGAACATGATAAAAATAAATATTGTATTATCCAACAATGACAATTTTTAAATTGCTGTTATTAACTTCAATTTCAAAATAATTTTCTTCATATGAAAGGATAATACAATCCATTCAACTCTAACTCAAGTCAGTGGGAATTTTTCTATCGGTGAATCAGCCAGCAGAGCTGAATACTAAATCTCCAGTTAGAAAAGAGGCATTTCCTCTCTTTTATCAATAGGATTCTAAACAGAGCAAAATAAATAGGAAGGGATGAGATGCACCTTTTGACAGGCACAGCGCAGTAACCTGAAATTCATGCCAGGAGAACAAAAGCCACCAGTGACATTAAGCTCTAGGCTGCTCTGGATAGAGAACCGAAAAGCTCCCCGCATGATGGGGCCTTCTCAATCACAGCGTGCCCCATTGGCTCCTGCACAGAATTGCCTTAACAGTATATCTTCTAAAATACTGCACTGTATTGATTTGCTGAGGAATGTATTCAGCTAGTAGTTACGCTAAATTGCCTGCAAAGACAGAAATGTTTTGCTTTCAGAATCCCAGAAATCCCTACATAAACAGAAATTACCACCACTCCACCTAGACACAAGGCTTCTGCATTTTCCCCATCAGCACCCACCCAGCCATCTCCAGGAAACGCATTATTTACTTGCACCACTGCCAGCTCCCAAACACGCCCTGGTCCTGCCTCAGAGCAGGCCAGAGCCTCATGGCCTTATCCCAGGGAGGCTCCCGCAAGGCCTTAGCCGCAGGAGCGCCTGCACAGGGTGACGGTGTCACCCACAGCTTCAGGACGTGACCTCCCCTCCTTCCCAAACCTGGCAGCAGTGTTATTTTTTTGCTGAAATTGCTTTTGTTAAGAAACTGCAGATTGCTGACACGGCTTTTAAGTAGATTGGCCAGGCTAGGAGAGAAACAGTGGGCAAATGGCAGGTAAAGTACATAGCTACGGAGTGTAAATTCTCTGCTAAGACAGTTTGTTCCCAAAGAGCTGGTGCCATCCTAATGAGACGCTTTCACCACTCATCATGTGAAGCTTTTCTGCACCTGAATAAAAATAGCCAAAAGTCCCTCTGGTTTGACCCACAGCAGGATTAAAAAAAAAAAAAAGCTCTCCTCAGGAGCAGCAGAAGCAGTTCCTCCCCATCAAACCTGTGACAACCAGCAGCATGCATTTGGCCACTGCTGTCTAATAACCAAATGCTCTGTTGACAGGAGGTGGTAATTCAGGAAAAATCTGCAACTATGTGCTTAAGGTTCACATCCTTCAGGAGGGTCAATGTCAGCTCCTGTACAGCTTGGGAGTCCTGGGCATAGCCTAGACCCATACTCAACAGCCCTTGGGATGCAGGAGAGCTCATCCCACTGAAGAAGTCTCTCCAGAAATTGCTAGCAACTCTGCTTACCCCATCACCTCAAAAAACTTCCAAAGGAGCAGAACTCATTTATTCCCACTTCCTTTCTCTTCAGCATCAGCTAGATGTGTCTCAACAAGCAAGAAACCTCAGAGCCAATAAGTACACACTTAGCACCTGTATCTTTGCCAGATAACTTGGAAAAGCCACATACATTGATTCAAAAATGTGTTTTGTTCATCTCCACCAGCAGTGCATCCATCCCACAAGCCCTAATTATTTCTAATGCTCAGTCAAGGGGAACACAAAACCGCACAGATCTATATCATCATTAACTTCCATGCCTTCAGGGTAGGATAAATGATGATTAAGTCTAAAGTCATACCACAGCCTTTTTTCCTTTTTTTTAATACAGAATAATAGCCGAGGGAATTTGCATGCACTCTTGTTCTCAGATAGACTGCTTACTACGGGTGAGCAATCAAGTTGGAACAAAACCAGAAGTGAACTAAACCTCTGCCCTGAACTCTAGCTGGTGAATTACCGCTGTCCTTTCACTCATGAATCTCTAATGGGAGATTGGATCTGACTTTTCATTCAGATGTCCTCATCATGTTCATCCAATAGGCGTTTAGCAGCTTCACCATGACTACGCCGGGATCGTGGCTGGAAGGAAGCATAACAAATGCCAAAGCTGATAGCATTCAATACTCACCTAAGCCAATGCACCTGCCCACACAGTAGAGCATCCCACCTGATGCAGCCACCTAGTACACAGTGCTGTGCAGCAGGATCAGATGGCACACTGAAAGCAGGGCAGGTCTATCATGATAGCACAAGGTCTGAAGCTGAAGCCACCAACTCATGACTTTAGTCACACCACCTAAGTGAGATAGTTTCTCCAGCTCTAGTCTGGAGCAGGGTCGGCTGAAGCAGTTTCAATTGCTCTGCTCCAGTTTCAAAAGGGGAAAGAAAGCAACCTGAAAAACAAAAATCTCCCACCAGCAGGATAAAACATTGAGGGCTTCTGAACTTGCCAGCCACATGTCCTCCTGACATTTTAGCATCCAAGAATCTACCAGAAGAACATTCATGGCTCACACAGGAATGGGAAAGACTTGACTCCTCTGGGCTGCAATAGTCTTTGAGCCTATTTCCCATTATTCCTTAGATACCATAGACACTTGAAAGTAGAAGATTTACCACATGGCACAGCCTAATGAAGTCACTAATGAGAAATCACTCTGGAACAAGCAAAATGGTCAGGATATCACGAACTGACAGTTTATACCATGAAGCTGTAAAGCCATATGAATCTGCTTTTATTATTTCACTGAAATACAACTAAAGCAGGAGAAAAAATACCCTCTTTGACCAAATCAATATCCCATCACAACGTGAGCAAGAGTGAAGAAACCTCCGCTTAAAGCCTGCATGAATATTTCAAAACATCACAATTTCATAAGTAGGATATTTTTTAAAGAAAAGCATTTGAAAGAAAGTGTTTTGTTTTAAAAAAACTGAAACAAAACACTGCTTTAATACATTTGTTACAAATTTCACAGGAATCTGAGCACTGTTTTTGGTAACCCACGTCTGAACTCCCATATGAAAAAAGGTGCAAATCCAGTAAGTGCTCCTACATCCTCAAGGCTGCTCCTGCAACTCCTGGCCTCCTCTGCACTGCACTCCACAGGACATAGCCATCCACAGAAAGGTCAGAGCTAAATCAAGGTAGCCCCAGCTCTGAACCAACACTCAGAGATTGTGGGAGCAACTCAATTTAAAATAGTCGTGAGAAACTTCTCATGGGAATACTCACACACTATAAATTAAACACGAGGTGAAATGCTCTGCTGGATGGGGGTCAAGGTGCGTGACAAGACGCGATGGCAGCATTTTGAATTGAACGTTCATCAGGAGGTCTCCTGAATAGCATCGCAAGCACTCCAACAAACCTTGCACCTCCACTCTCCTCCTCTCTCCCCCAGCCCAAGGCAGGGGGTAGAGCTGCCAAACTCATCACCATTAGCAAAGCTGGCTTCTCCTTACACTGCATACCTCCCTGTCCTTCCTCCTGGACACCTGGAGTTCACAGCACCACTAGGATACACTGACTGCAGAGGACTCTTCATCATCATGAGTCAAAGTTTTTCTGCTTCATAAATCTTTGCTTGCTTTATTGCAGTATTGTTGCCATTCGTTTTCCAACTGTTTTCCCTGCTCTGCCAAATATTTCCTCAAAAAGTATAAATCCAAGGCGCTCCAATGACTGGCAATCAAAAATAGTCCAAGAAAGCAAAAACAAATGAAAAAAATAAACTCCTGTAAGAAATCAAAGTCATCGGGGAGCAGATGTTTTGTATTAATTAGCTACACTGAATTTGGACAGAAACAAGCAGGAAAGAACCTAGAAACATTTCCATCAGTGGAAACCAGCTACAGCAGAATGCAAGCTGTAGCAGTACCTATTATTTATAGCCCACTGGAGGAAGAAAAAAAAATACACTACTTAATGAACTCACAAACTAATATTAACTGCAGATTTATATTTTATTATGTTGGCTTTGTCCTGCTCTTAGCTTTCTAATGATTCCCTTTTATAGCAAGTGCCAAAATGCTAGCATCTACATCATGGATTCGTAGCTTTTGAAGGGAGATGGACAATAGCAATCATAACAATGGCCAGAAAATATTACAGACATAATGCAAAAAAATACCAGATATTTGCTGTTTGAACATACTGTTTACAAGGGGTGCAATACTGCCCTTTGTCAAAGCTCTTTGGGTTAGCTGTGTTTTTTCCACAGGTGCAGCACTGGCCATAGCACTCAGGACTGGGACAGCTAGCTCACTTCTATTTTACTGGACCAATAGGAAAGAAAAAAACAAATAGGAAACCACAGGTTTTTCCCCTTACAAGGATTTGCGTTCGAGGCAAGAGGCAATCATTTGCACATTTATTAACTGGACATCAAAGTAACTTGACAAAGAAAAGAAAAAGAAAATTTAACAAAGAAACTTAATTTCCAGCATGGTTTACTATTTTTTTTTAAAATGGCAAACTTGTATTCCCACCAAAACCACTATTTAATTAAAAAAAAATTCAGAGTAAAGGAAGGAAGTCAGTAAAATGTTCCCTCACCCCACTCATAAGACTGACTGGAAACAATACCATACCAACACAACAGCATCTCTCCACAATGAGTCTGGTTGTGGCAAAAAATATTTAGGGAAACCCTCTGGGTTATTACCACCCTGCTATCAGCAACTGGAAAGAAGCTTCCACTGAGAAGGCAAAACAGCCAACAAGCATCACAGAGGCCTGAACAGAGCAAGAAAACACCAGTGCTGCCTGCAGACCCAGGGTCTCCAACCACTACCAAGGCCTCTGCAAGTGGCTGAAGCACAGAGCCAATTTCTTTGAGATGCTACTTAAATCAAGCACCTCATTAAACCCTAAAATCCCAACAGATTCCCAGTGCAATCAAACCACCTGCTGGTAGTGTTGAAATGAAATCTCACATTTTGCCCTAATTCACAACATTGCCAACTACAAGCAACTTGATCTCTGTTCTGAAAACAGGTTCTCAAAGACATCGGCATCAAATTTTGTTGTGCACATAACTAGATGCAACAAGAGAAAAGAAACTCACCAGACACATCCAGAGCTGTCAAGGCTGTCAGCTTTCACTACCAGTGGACTTGCAAGACCTCACTGTCCAGCACCAATAAAGCCTTCCTGTTGACAATAATGACTACTCTGCTGCCACTGAGTTCACTCAAGTAGAAAAAAAGGAACTGACATAATGCTTAGATAGCATTTGGGAGCAAAAAAATGTTTAAGATGATCTACTGGCTTTTCAGGGGTTGACAGCTTATCCCTTCTACTTCAGAAGGAAGAAAGTAGAAGTTCCTAGTGGGAAGAGCAGTTTGCCAACACATTTTAGGAAGATATTGTATATGAACATTAGGTGTATAATGGAATGATTGTATTTTGGAGAAACTAACATAAAGGTCAATATGAAGCTAATTTCACTGCTTTGACACTGAAACAGATACAAATTCACCCAGAAACATCATGAAATGCACATTATCAATTCTGAATAATTAACCTATTCCCAGAAGTTTCTCTGTCCCTTCAGAGAATTACAAAGTCCAAACTAGTTGCTCCAAATTCTTCCTTAGAGTAAATGACTCAAATCAGAGAAGCAAGGAGCGGATACATTTGCAAAACACTTCAAGTACTGCCTGCTATGCTGCAATGAAGAAGTTGGCACAGAAGCCTGCAATTTCAAGGTTCTGCTCTCTCTTCTACATGCTCTCTGGGTGACTTGGAGTAAATACCAAGGGATTTACATACCTGAATCCCAAATAGCACATCTGAAAATACCTGCTTGCAGGTAGCTTTTAATCTCCAGAAGGAAAACCATTTTCCCTCCACATGCACCCCACTTGGGAGCTTGGCAGGGGAAAGAAGAGGGACAGGAACTGCCCTGCCCCTCAGGCTGCCAGACCTTCTCACAGAAGTATTCCCCAACCTGCCATGACAGTACATGCTACATCACCTTCTCCAGGAGATCTCTTTCATCCAGCCAACTAATGGTCACCTGAGAAGCTCAAATTGGCCAAAGACTCCTTACATACCTCCTGCACAGCTCAAATACTGGGAGGGAGGGAAAAAAAGGTAGCATTTTCCACCACCATCGCATTCCAAGCAAGACTGTTGCAGTATGAGCTGAACACTCCCACTGCAATACTTCTGGCCCAAAGCATCTTACTGCTATTTGTAAGGAGAGGAAGGCTGTGCCCGTATACACAGCTCAGGGCAGCCTGCTTGCACCTCCTGAACCCAGAAGCCACATGCTGCAAGGCTGCAAGTGGCAGTGCTCCCATCCCCTCTCCATCAGCCTCCCCACAGAAGATAGGGATAATTGCTTTCTACCTCCAGGAGGATAAGCGCCTTAAACCTTCGGAGAGACTCAGATACTGCACTGACCAAAGCCAGAGCAAATACCAGAACTGAGACTGAAAGTGATAATAATAGGTCAAAAAGGCAACTAAAAGGGTAATAAATCCCTACGGAGACCTAAGCTACTGAGAGCCAGTGCTCAAGTCTGTCAATACAGCCAGCCACGAGAGCTGTTGGGGCACCAAACACTCAAAATCTGTCACCTCTACATCCAGCTAGAGAGCAGAGTGAGGGACAAGCACCATATGAACAGGGGACAATTCATCTCTCCATTCCCTTCGTCCCAAAAAATACACAGACATGTCAAATACAAAATGTGTTTTCAAAGAAAAAAGACTTCTGATTTAAAATACATAGCAATTTTACAGAACAGATTAAAGAAAATGACTTTAGTAAGGACTAAGTTATTTAAAAAATGGTTCATTCCAATACAACCATTAACACAGTATTTCTGTGCACTATTCTAACACTGTCTGAGTAAGGAAAAATACCTAGTGCAAGACCACACTGGTTGAAATCAGAACCCATAGCTCACTAACCCTTACAGTAGTGAAAAAGATACACTTGTGGCAGGAAATTTCAAATCTGTATTTAGATGTTTTACTATAAGCATATAGTTTTGGGGTTTTTTTTCTTTCTTTTTTTTTTTTTTTAACGTTTGTAATGGATAGCAGTCTGAGTTTCCACTGAAAAGCTGCATAAAATTTTCTTCCACAGAAGGAGAGCACTTGATAACAGAAATTCAGTACTCCTACGAAATGAACTCTGTGCATTTTTCTTTTTTACATCCCATTCTGCCCTTGCACCACGTACGGATTCATATATAACCCCTCAAGAGAAAGTGGTAATATTTTTAAATAATTATATTAAAAAATTGCTTTCTTCTTTTGGGGCTGTGTCTCCTTACTAAGGGATGTAGGACAATCCCTGGCAATTGCTGAAGTTCGTCTCTATTCAATAATATACATCCCTGTACACTTATAGGACTGCTGAAGACTTACTTTCAACTCCAAGTCAGAAATATTGGGGATCTACCAGCCCACTTCTATGTGAGACCCGAAACACAGCAGGATCCAGTACCATTGCTCAGCTGCTCTCCCTCAGGTTGAGAACTCTGCATGGTGGAAACAGGGATTTCTGCAGGAGTAACACAGAAATCCTCAGAACAATAAAACATAAACCCAGCCAGACTGCAGAACAAGGCATCATATAATAAACCATCCCAGCCTTCCAATTTCTGAAACATTTCATGAAATCCTGATCCCACCTTCCCTCCCATTGTTTGCTACAAAATGTTTATTTCTGTATTTACTACAAAGAATAAACATGTCTGTATTAGTGAGATTTGGTTTCCTTATTTCACAGCAACTGAAGAGCAGATAAGGAGATGGATGAGGAACATTCTGGTGAGGCCAAAACATGAGGTAACCACGGGAGAGGGAAGGGAGGAGGCAGCAGAAACTGCCAGATAAGCCCACTGACTGTTCCTGCTCCCCCATGGTACCTGTCAGTTTATCCACCTGTAAATTGATTTGCAAATAGCTGCTTTATGCTTCAAATTATGGTGTCAACATTTATGATGCTGTAAGCTGACGGCCTGTCAGCAGTTCTGTTTAAGATAGTTTGCCAGTTTTCCACTATTTATTACGATTTTTAAAATATACCTCAAAAGCAAACAAGTATTGTACTGTAGTCAATTTTACTTATTGCTTATTTCCTTTTTTTTTATTAAATAAAACATGTGTCATTAGGCAGCAATGCTTTTAGTCATATACTTGAAAGTGCTGCGTTTCAAATGCCGTTTTACTGTCAAAAGGATAGCAGTTTCCATTATAAAATCATGACTGAGTCATTCTAAACCTCTTGAAAAGCCATACATCACATCAGACAGATCCCAAAAAGACCATTAGACATGAGTTGTCCCTCCTCATTCCAGTAATTCCACCGCAGTAAATTTTAAAGTTAATGGGATTGCTCCTATAACTAAAATAAATGTACAGCACCAAGGCTATGCAGTGCTGTTACAGAAAGCATATAAGGAACTACTCCAATACACAAAAAGAATAAATTCCTCTCAGAACTCTGCTGAGCAGAGTGCAATATGTCCAGGATTGCCCACTGTGCATACACAACACATGCATGTGCTACCTGCACCTAGCACCTACACAACTGCAAAAAATGCAATAGCCGTGTGAATGCACAGCAGATGCAACTAAGTTAGTAAGAGTTATATAAGCAAAAATAAATAAATAAATAAAATTCTCATATATATTTTTACCCAAAGCATTAGAGTAATAGAAATAGACGGATAAAAAAACTGAGAGGATTTTCACACCTGCTTCTACAAAACGCATGAAAAACTCATTGAAAAAGGACTGCATTCAATGGTTAATGATAAACACTGTGATGTTATACCTAAATATTCATTTATCCAGTGCTCCACTACAGAAATTATATGTCAGTATGGAACAAAACACACTCAAGTCAACACACTTAGAACAGGTAGGCTCATTCCAGGCTCTGTCAGGAATAATCTGTAAATTACCACCTTCCGCTATTTTTGCCTCTACCAGACCCACCCCTTTAATTGCACTCACTTATTCATTTATTCAAATTAAAAATGATACATCAAGAGAAACTGAGCTTCAAAAATCCCCACGAGAATTCAGAGGAGGAGGATCAAATGCAGGAGTTTAGGACTAAAAGGCTGATCTTTAGCTTAAATCCCTAAAACCAATGCAACACATACCACAAAGTCATAGACACTTTGCCTTTCTCACCTTCTCTCTAAGCCAATGTCATTACTTGAAACTGTATTTCCTCTCATCAGCTTTAATATCACCCATTGTGATAGCACCTCCTCCTCAGTACTCACTTATGCAGACAAGCCCTTGAAGTGAAATACACTTCCTATTTAATGTCAATTATGCTTGCAAGTTGTTGAGTTACTTTGTTACAAGCACTCAGAAGATCTGCGGTACTCCATTATTTTAGGAATTTAGGAAATTCCTATTAATTTAGGAAGTGCCACGTGGCACTTTTTGAGGTCATCTTGGTGACGACCTGAAAACCAGTCCAAACCCCCAGGCTGCGTGTAACAAATCATGCTGAAGTTCGGGGGGACAGGAGGCGTGGGGTGCATGTCTCCAGACAATTCCTTTGTTCCTTCTATATTTCACATAAATAATTTATAAAAGCCACTTCTCAAGCCCTAGCACCAAGAACAGAATGATTTAAAACATGTATTTCTAAACTAAAGGAGGTGCAGGGAACCATTCGCTCATGGCAGGGCTGGTCCTGGGACAGGTTGCAAGTTGCTGCCAGCGGAAAAAAAAGAGACTCGGTCCACACAGCACATCTATTCAGGCTCACCCACGCTGTTGTTTCAAAATTGCAAGGCTACCCTAAATATATAATCCAAGTAATTACAGTATCAACAATGTTTCCCCCCCCTCCTGGGCTGAAGCAATGTGTTTCAGATTGCTATCACAATACCCAAACGTATTTTGTTTCTGCGGAAAGCGCTACGTTCATTCAAGCACAATGGTAACTTGAGGGCAGCAGCTCCCTACGCATTTTCATAGGCAGTGCATCTGAAAGCAGTAAGCTACTTGCGAAATACTGGCCTTTCCAAATTATATGCAATATTTTCTCAGTACTCTTTGGAATATTTTCATTGTGACAGGTTTCTGAATTTGTAAAAGCAGTCAAAGGGAGGAGGGAAACCTCTAATTCTAACGAATGAACTCTGTTAACAGCTAAACAATACCCGGAATGTGAAATAGTGTTGAGCCCTCATCCTTCACAGCACGTCTGGCTTTTAATACACAGTTTGAGAAAAAAGCAACAGAAATAAAAATTGGTTTTATTTCCCCTTTCAGAGGAAAACATGGCAGAAATTTAATTCAGTTTCCCCAGTGGATACTCTGTAATCTGTAGCTGGAAATACCTAATGGACATTTACAATACTTCCACAAAAAAATGTCAGGAGCTGCTGATACTCAGCTGTGCTTCCCAAAAGCTGTTTTCAGACTATGGATCCCAAACACAACTCATGCTTTTCTCCTTCCAAATTTTAGCATAGATTTTTAAAGCGCTTTCCCCAAAGTCTGCGTCTGCTAGAGGGTACGATAGGAACTCGGGCACAGGGAGTTGCTAACTGCACATATCTTGTCCTACAATGCCACTGTGTATTACAGTAAGCTTTTGAGAAACAAAAAACATGATGGAGTTTGTGAAAATAGCAATTATGTAGTTGCACAGAGGATGGCAAATGTTCATACATGTTACATACCGATATCACTAGTTGTTTTTTAACCATGCTGAGCAGAATGAGGGATAATAGCAAGACCCACGACAACCAATGCGAACAACTTCTGAAAACATTCTCGGCTTTGAGACAGACACCTCTGCCCCAGCAAAGGCAAGGCTTCCCACCAGATGGGCAGGACAGCCAACCCCAGGGGAGGGGCACTCTCTGCAGAGCCTTTAAGCAGCCAAATTCAACTTTTCAAACCCAAATCAATGTCGTATGTGAGCGCATATGGACCTCAGCAGGTGAGCCCTTCCCAGGAGCGGGGCTGCTCAGCAGCAGTCAGCTGACAGAGGCCAGAGCAGTGCGGAGGTGCAGGACAGGGCCCGCTACTGTCCCACCCAGGGAGAGCCAAAGCCATTTCCAGGAATGCCCAAAGCAATGCATTTCCTGGATCCTAAACACAGAACCAGCAAGGCTGGAAAAGACCTCTAAGATCCCCAGCCCATAGCACCATGCTCACTGACCACGTCCCCCAGTGCCACATCTCCACGGTTCTTGAACACCTCTGGGGACAGTGACTGCACCACCTCCCTGGGCAGCCTGTGCCACTGCATCACCACTCTGAGGTTTTTCCTAATATTTAACGTGAAATATCTTTGCACTCAAAAGAGCAGCGTTTTCCCCTCCCTCTGTACTTCTCGTTTGAGTCACGATTGACATTATTTGCACTCTGCCACAACAAATTACAGCTCACCGGTCACCTCGGGCCACATCTTTGACATTCTGGCGATGCTCTTCCCGCCGCCCGCCGCCCCCCCCACCCCCAATCTCTCCTCCCTCCAAAGGACTTTCGCAAATGCCTGCGAATCACAGTTACTGCGCATCACAAAAAAGCAGCCGGCATCCCCCTCCGGGATGCTCAACTGCCCCATGCACTGCTTTCCGACCACAGCCTGCCTAAGGATGCCAAAAAAAAAAAAAACAAAAAACAAAACAAAAAAAAAAACAATAAAAAAGGGGGAAAATAAAAAAGCATGGAAGTGCCCCGCTGGACACAGGAGAGCTGAACGTAAATTTACGGCTGTCGGCTTCCCGGGGATTTCAGACGCCCCGAAGCAACAGAGCTCGGCGATGCGGCGATGCGGGCTGAGCGCGGCTGCGTTCCGAGGCACGAAGTCGGCGCGCTGCGGTGAGCGGGAGCCCCGCGGGCACTGCGAGCTCCTCGCGCGCAGCCCGTGCACCTGTGCAAATGCCCGGCTGCACGCGCACCTGTGCGAGCCGCCCGCGCGCGGCAGAACGCGTTCGCTCGCTTCCCCCGTTCACCCCGGCAAAAACGTTACGGA
The DNA here is from genome assembly GCF_002078875.1 of Numida meleagris. Lineage (NCBI taxonomy): Eukaryota > Metazoa > Chordata > Aves > Galliformes > Numididae > Numida > Numida meleagris. The sequence goes on from NC_034412.1 coordinate 56,599,693, forward strand.
ATCGAATAAAACCGGCCCGACGTAGGGCTCTGCCCCGGCCGCCCCGTCCCCGCTCACCCTCGCTGCCCGGGCTGGCCAGCAGGCTCCGGAGCGCGGCGCACAGCAGCAGGCACGTCCAGCCGGGAGCCGGTCCCCCGGCACGGCCGCCACCGCCCCGCAGCCCCATCCCGCCGCCCCTCAGCGCATGGGTCGGGTCGGGACGGGGCGGGCAGGCAGCGCGCCGCGGCTCCGCTCCGCTCCCGTCCAGCCGCCGGCGCGACTGGGGAGCCGGGAGGCGGGGACGGGGGAGGCGGCCCCGTGCCGCCGCCGAGGAGACGCCCCTGACGGGGCGGACCCGCCGGTGCCGCCCCGTGCGGGAACGGAGCTCTCCGCGACGCGGGGCGCCTCGGCTGCTGGCCCCAAAATGGCGGTCCCTTGGGGTGGCTGCGGGTTCCTGAGGGGCAGCCCCGCGTTTCCTCTCAGCCTCGCGCCGTGCGAGTGCCCTCAGCCACGGTTTCACGCTTCCCTCATCTCACGGAGTCAAGATTTCACAGCAAACCTCAGAGAAAGAGTGGTTAACATCCACAAAAACAAAAATACCACAAGAACATCGCAAGCTGGTGTACAACTAGGTACATTTCTGGCAGGTGGAATACCGTTGTTCAGGTATGCTCCACCCTTCTGCGGGCAGGGTGCAGCTTTGAATGCTTTGGTGAAAGTTCTCTGACTTTTGGTCAAGACAGGGCCCTAATTGGCGCTCCTTCCTGAAGAAAAAAAAAAAAAAAAAACAACCACCAACACAATACACAACCCCAAAACATACCAAAACTTATTTGTTGGAGGTTTCTTCACCTGAAGCCCTGGAGGAGACTGACTCCAGATAACTAAATAACAACAAAGCTGAGCCACAGAGGTGCACCAGCAGTAGAGGTGAAGGACAACCTTGTGGTGCCTCCTCCATGTTGCTGCTCTGTGGGGAGGCCTTTCAGCCTCCTCAGCTCCGGATGAGGCTGACAGCCACATTGTGGGATTGTCTAAATCATAACACTGTAAAAGGCCACACTGACCCTATCAATTTTATCTTGCATTTCCCCAGTGGCAAGATTTTGGCCTGTTTGTTCATGCTAGAAAGACAGTACTGAAGACTGAGTACTGCAAATGCATTAAAAGCAAGGCTCTCTCCACAGGGCAAGTTTCAGGTTCAGGGCTTCAAGCAAACTGCAAGTTACATCACAAAGTCCCAGTGTTAAGAGGAGACCCAGATGCCCAGTTTTCTATGCATTCAGTCTTTAACCAGGAAGTTCTGATTACACAGAGCTCTCTACAGTGGCATCACTCACTGTTTACTCATGCAGCAGCTAGACGATGTGTATCTCTGCACCCTTGTATCATATATGAACCATTTGGACTATCACCAAAACATATATGTAATCCTGGCCTGTATCATTTTCAGAAGCATTTGTTCCTGATGCAAGAGGATGCCGTACCTCACGAGCAATCCAACATTTTTACTGCCACCAGGAGGACAAGGAAGGGGCTTTGCTTTACAGCATGAAGTACATAACTGAAGTCATGACTAAATGAAAGGAACAGCACGCATCTGTTTATGGCAATGGGTCAGATCTTCACTACTCAGATTGCCTACTCATCTGTAGCTCAAAAGGAGCTAAGGTATGCCATCAGAACCATCCCCGTCATATAGCTGCTTGAACAGATAAATTGTTGTGACTGAGAACATCAGACCACAGCCCTGCATCAGATTTAATGTGGGAATAGCCTCATGTAGTATATTCATGCCAGTGCTTTTCCACTAAGCACCATAGGTTTTGCCCCCCAGAAATCAAGGCAAAGAACAACAATGATCTCAGAAACAGCACCTTGCTGGCATATTGAAAGGGATAGCATGACAAAGAACAAAAAAAAAGCCAAGATCCATGGGAGCTTCTGCCAGCTGAGGGGCAAGACTTGTCTCTTATCACAGTCTCATGTCAAAAACTTGTTTGCTCCCCATTTTCAGCTGCTATTTGACAGTCATTAACTACTGTTTGAACTGGCAGGCTTGTAATTTAGGGGCATTTCAGATGATATGTTAGCGACATCTTAATTTTCTGGGAAACACTGAGATGAGTTTCATGTGATTCATAACCTATTAAAGAGCATCCACCATGCTCCAGGTTGCATCACAGCTGCTTTTTTCCCCCCTCTGGGAGGAAACCAGCTCTAATTCCAAGAAATTTGGTTTGTTCTCTATCCTTCCCGTGGCACAGGAACAGCATCCCAACCTCATTACCCAAGTTGTCATCGAGTCCTGTTAAAAAAAATAAATAAATTCAGCATTATAAAATGATTGTCTCAGCCCCTCTGCAACTTTGTGCACTTATGGATTCTGTTTAGCTTCCTGCAACTCCTGGTTTTGCCACCCATCTTTTTTGTTATCTGCAGCAGGCAATCCTCTCCTGCCTTTTGCCTCTTCAGTGCATGCAGTCAGCCCTTCAAGAGAAGACAGAAAAATTAGCACAGTGCTGCAGCACTCCTGGTAGGCTTCTGTCAACAGCAAAGGCATCCTACACTGAACACATACCCCATCTTCCTAGCTCAGCCACAGCAGCCAAGCAGAGAGAGGACAAAACGCTGCACATCTCTTGTTCAGAAACATCTCCCTCAGCAGCTCCTGAGCAGTAGGAAGTTGTCCAGTGTTCACCAGCACTCATGCATCAGAAAAGGTGAGTAACCAAAAAGAAGCTGGATATTCTTGTGGGATGCCTTCCCATCTCCTACCAAAGAGTACATCATAGATTCAAATAGAATTATTATTAAAAAAATCACAAGCTAGGGGGTCTCAAACTATTCAGCTATCTCAGGCTCGTGCCATTTGTCCCCATACTATATTCGGCAATGTGTTCAAGTTATTCTTTTTGCATCTCATTAATTCCTTTCTGCCCCTGACATTTAAGCCTTTTCACTTCTGCAAACGGTGTACCCTCTTAATCATTGCTTAGCTAAGGTCTTGTATTTCATCCTTTAAATTTTTCTCATGAGTCATTTCTAGTGTTAGTAATACTGTTATACTCCAAACCCCCTCCAGTTTTCCCAACATCTCATAATAGTTTGCCCAGAAGTGCAATCATACTAAAGCCATAATAAGCAACTAGCTCTAGAATGCTTTTGCGTATGGTATCAGAAAATGACAGCTTTGCCCCACATACCTTGCCATGTCATATCTAATTTGCTGTCAGCTATTACACATAATATAAACTATTTTTTGAACCAGACACCTTTTGAGTTAGTGCATTTCTGATTATTTCCCATAGATATGCAAAAGCTCAGTTTTACAAGTTCAATTTCATTTATCTACTACATATGTAATTTCTTGTGTGTCATTTCTGTGCTCTGACCATCTTCTGATTCTGCATTACCATTTCATTGGTATACTGTTTATCCTATAGTAAAGGGAGCACACTGAAACAATAGAAGAGTTTATCCTTCAGATTATTTCAGGAACCCAAAGCTGCCAACTAATACACTCCCTGTATCCTTATCTTTGCTAAAGTGTAGGGGGATCATATTTAGTGCATCTCCGTATTCAGTAGGGCCACTGTGTGAGAAAAGGTTCAATTTCATACTATAAATGTAAACAGTCCCACTGAAGCCATGTCTTCATTACGTTAATGGAATAGAAGCCCTACTGTAATACAACAAATTGTTTAATTAGTTAGGCATATAAACATTTCCATTTTCCTTTGAAAGGTCTTTTTTTCCCCCAGATGAGCCAGAGAAGATGACACCTTTAAGGAATACCCTCACAAAACTTACTAATTACTGTGTTCCCCCCCCCCCCCCAAAAAAAAAGCCCCTTGAAATAGAAGGTCTGCCTTCTATTCAGAAAAACAAATGCATATTAAAAGCAAAAGGAGTCTGGGAGCAGTAAGCAGCTTTGCACAGCAGATAGATGCATTTTGATCTGTAATACGACTGCAAGTACAGTTTTATCACAAAATGGCTGTGTTCAAGAAACTCCACAGCAGCCTGTGTAGGAATGCAGAAAGCAGTAGCTAGCCCCAGCAGACAATAGAAAGATCAGTACCAGGGATCAGCAGGGACAGGAATGTTGGACAAGTGCAGGTGGGCCACCCCTTGGCCAAATGAGGTATCTCAGTGATTGTGCCCCTCAGGCACTGCTGAAATCTTCATATTTCAGCACAGAGAAAGGTGTTAACCAACAAACCAGTATTTGCATGAAGAAAAATGAGAAAGTGGTAAATAAAGCACCGCCTGCACAAGTTCAAAACCCCAACGTTTCTGTGGTTCCAGCACCAATTTTTCTTCCAACCTCCCTCTCACACCCCTCCCCCCCCAAAAAAAAATCAACCACAGGAGCTACTGGAAACTGAGCACTTAAAATCTGTTCATTTACAGGCTGAAATTAGATCCAAAGCTGTGAAAATCCATGGGAAAAGTATGTGAATATTGGTTTCAGACAGAACAGGCTTACAGAAAGCCTGACATTTCAGCCTGGCATTTTATTTTGGAGTGCTTCATCACCAGCCTTTGGTCCTGGTAAAATGCCCTCAACCTGGTAGCACTCTTGTTTGCAAATGCTGTGTCACTGCTCCTTTCTATCACTTCACTGTAGTGACCCCATGGAGCCAGATCCTATGTGTAAAATCATACTGTCCATCTGTGAGCAAAGGCCCAGAGGGCTCAACATGCATCATCACATGTACTAATCTCACTTATACTGATCAGCAAAATGATCTAAGTTGCACTCCTGAGCACCAAGCATAACAGAAGATACAGCTGTTAGTGCTTGCAGCCCACTCACTACTTACCAAGTATTTAGGTGTTTCTTTGCATCACACCAGGAGAGCATTAAAGGGAACAAATGAAATAGCTTTGAAGAGATTTATGAAGATACTCTAATGTAGAGAGTGGAGCACAGGAGAAAGTGCAAAGGCTAATTTGATTACATTGTTAGACCTGTATAAATTTAATAACAGACTCACTTCCACATTTCTCATCATAAGCTATTCGCATTCACTAACAGCAATAGCTCAGCACCTCACGTTCTTGAATCCATCTTCCCAACCTACCCCTGTTAGGGAGAGCAGTGTTACCACTCCTGTACAGGCAGATAGAAGCAGAAGAGATGTTAAAGATGCAGATAAAGATTGCTGAATTGATTATGGCTCTTCTAGATCAAGGACAACGTCCTTACAATATTAATGAAACGATCTTTTCCTTATATCAGTAAGAATCAGCAGATCTGAAGAGGAACTGGCTTATCTCCTTGAGACACTCGGTCAGGAGCTTTAGTAGTCACAGCACAAACTTGGGCTAGTGACTTGGATACATTTGCAGGCACCAGAGTGCTTTGTGAAAACCTAGCCCTTGAATAACTTACTCAAGGTCATACAGAAGGTGTTTGACAGACCTGAACTGAGCTCAAAAGCCATTAAAGCATCCATTTGCTCTTCATTCTCACTTCTCCTTTTCCAGCGTGTCATTTTGGATCAGGATCTATGCTAGCAGGTATGGACATTACTATAGTTCAAGGGTTCACATTCAGCACTTCACTCATTAAATGCACATTCGTTCAAGGTACAAACACAATAATGGATATAATGATGAAAATCACTGTATTAATGTATCATTTAATAGTGAAGTACATTAATCTCCTGCATACAGTGCTGTCCAGAACTCTGTTTCTTCCTTAACTGTGTTTCATAAGGTCAGTGCCACCTTCTTTAATCTCTAAGGGTAATCTGGATGGCTACTCTGAATTTCTTTGATCATGTGCAGACCAGTTTTGTTAACTCAAGCTACTGCCCTGTATTCCACACTAAGGCCAACTGCATCTATCCTTTGATCATTTGAGGAAAGCAAATTCATTTCATCATGCATCACTCCTCCAAGCAGAGCTGTTTGATACTTACTTCTCTATTTCAACCTACCCCTAATGATTTCTCAAATAAATCACATCATTGTCAGTCACTTCGTATCTCAAATATTTGCAAATGCTCAGCAATTTCAGCTGCCAACACATTCATTTAAGTTCTTATGAGATGGCATCTGGATCACAGCTATAGTCTTTGAGTCCCTTCCATCAGCTAATTGCAACTGTTTTTAAAATGCAGGAACATATTTATTTCCTCTCCTTTCTATGCAGTGTTCAAGTTGGGCCATTAAGTAAGCCTTGTGTTCCAGACTCAAATATTTTGCTTGCAAAACTCTAGCGTCTCCTCATGGAGAAATGCTTCAGCAAGCGTAAATATATATAATTTACATGTGCATTTTTTAATAGTTTTAGATAACAGAGGGACAAGGTGGGATTGGGACCAGTTTTCTGTGACAAACTATGTCAAGGAATTCTGGCAGAAATGCTGACGTACAATGCATGTGTATACATTGTCATTCAGCTTCAGGAATGAAAAAGGGAAGAAACAATCCGAAAGCTGTAAGCAAAATATATCACTAAACAGCTTATTTATGTTAGATTTTGGGGGGGAAAAAAAGGCAAAAAGCCCTGAGCAGCAGCCTTTTATACACAGCTTCCCAACTTGAGGGTCCAGCTTCCATAAAGAGGTAACTCTTCCAGCCAGCATTCTGTTTACAGCCAGAAAAAGCTTCTTCGTTAATGAAGTTGCTAAACAGAATCAGTCTCAGTACTGACCCTCCAGGAACACCTCAACAAAGCTTTGTGCCACTGATCCCTGCCTTCAGGGCCTGGCCATTCAGCCAGCTTTTAATCCACCTCACTGTCAAACCACACAGCCCATACTTTTAGCAGCTTCTCAGGAAGATCTAATGGGAATGAGTACCAAAAGTCTCACTGAAATCTGAGTAGACAACATCCACTGCTCTCCTCTTATCTACCCAGCCAGTCATTTCATCATAAGTTTATCAGGTTGGTCAAGCACAATTTCCCCTTGGTGAATCCATACTGACTACTCCTGATGTCCTTCATGTGCCTGGAAGCATTCCCAGGATTAACAGCTCAATCACCTTTCCAGGGATTAAGATGAAGGTAACCAGCCTGTAGTTCCCCAGGTTCCCATCTTGTAGATACTATTGACAGAGTAACATACGCTTCCCTCCAGTTCTTGGGCATTGCTGATCACCATCATCATTCAAAGATGGAGCAGCCTCAGCAATCATGGATGCATTCTATCAGGGCCTATGGACTTATAAGCAAGTTCAGTTTTCTTAAGTACTGCCTGACCTGATCCTCTTGTACCAAGAGTACTTCCTCCTTGCTCTACACTTTCACTTAGTCTCTAAGGCCTGGGATTCCCCAAAGCCCATTCTTACTAATAAGGAGCGAGGCCAAGGAGCCATTCAGTACCTCAGCCTTCCCTCTGTCCTGTGCCACCAAATCCCCTGACTCATTCAGCTGCAGGTCCACATTTTCCTCTGGTCTTCCTCTTGTCACCCATTTCCTTCAGAAAATCCTTCTTTTCATCTTTGACATCCCTTGCAAGATCCAGTTCCATTTGGACTTTAGCTTCCTAACCTCAACCCTGAGTCAGTTTCTCTGCATTTCTTCCCATTCTCTCTGAAGTATTACCCAGCATACCGGACAGTACTGCAGTATAAACACCATCTGCATCATGAGATGGCTATAAATAAGAATTGGCTTCTCATTACAAATTATTTCTCCCTTTATTGCTTCTGCTCCTCATTCTCTCAACTTCATTCCCCTTTCTGTCTCTTCTGAGATCATCTGGGCTTTGGCACCTTTGCTTAATCCCCACTCAATTCATCCTCTTGTATATTGTGTCTTTCCACATGCAAACTCCCGGACACTTCTGGCCTGTTTTCTGCCTTTAATTCTGCTCACAGCTAAACAGAAGAGTAGGTGATTACAATTCCATTCAATCAAGAGGTGAAAGAGATGGGGACACATGCAGAGAAAGTAGAAAAAGGAGTGGCAATCAGATTACAGCTGTAGCCTAGAGCAGAATATTTCATAACGTGAACTTGTAATGGGTCTCAGTTCTAGGGCACAAAATAGACATTTTACCCAGAGCACAATAGTCACCCAAAGACATTAACTTCAGGGAATACTGAGCCTGTTATAAACATTTAAACTTTAATAAAACCATTACATATGCACTGATTGCATAGCTCCTTTATACAGTGAAACTACATACAGCAGCAAATAATGAAATGAGCAGGCTGAACAGAAGTCATTATCAAGCCATTTACACAAAGTTTTACTGAATGCTCATCCTTACCACAGCTTCTGGTCAATGTATTATCACAGTTGAATAACTAGTCACCAAACAGTAACTATCTCAAAATGTACCCCATCTTATCTATGCATCATATGATGATTATAAGTGTAGTTAAATCAAACAGTCTTCACACATTCCCACTTCATATTCACAGTACTCAAGCCCCTTAAATATTAAAAAACACTTTTGTAGGGCTACGCTGTTTCTGCACCACTGCAACACAAATAAGCAACTTCACTTATCCTATTTAAAGCAACAAACATGACTCTTCCCCACATAGTAATAAAAGACTTAAATGCATTTACAAGGGAGGGAAGAATCAGATCAGGAGGAGATACAAATCTACGTCTGTCTCGCTGGCAATCACCTAGCCAGCTGATCAGGAATTAACATTTGTTCTTCCTCCCCCAAATAAGATGCAATTATTCCAAAGCAAGTTCTGTGTTTCAAGGGAAGCATAGAATTCACAATCCCTTCTCTCTGAAGAAGGACCCTGAGCAAAAAGGGATCAGAAATAAGATGAGCAGAGCTCATCTCAGAGATGCAGATCAGTGCCCACAAGATACATAGTATTATCACCTGGGCAGGAAAGCTATCTGCACCAAGGGTAAGCATTTCAGGAAGTACTGTGATCATCACCCAGAGTATGCTTTGTTGGTGGTAGATATTGTGAAGCCATTTCCTCCACACCAAGCTCTTTATTTCACTTACAAGAAAGTTGGGCCTATTAACACATTCTTCACAGTTACCACTCCTGGCTCTGGACACCTGCAAATCAGATGGCTTCTCTGGGTCTGAGTTAGCCCCTGAGCTGGAAGATGGGAACATGTTCACCACCATGGAGAAGAGGCTGCTGCCAGTCTGCCCACTCCTCTGGGAAAACAGAATATGCTTAATTTTTATACTAGCCACTTTCTCAGTATTTTACCTCCCACTGGAGGCAGAAAAATGCACTGAGTAGGAAGAAAGTCCTGATTTTCACAGGAGAGCTGCACCGGCCATGAAATCTCACTTGGGCATGGTGGAACACAGGAGAAAAGGCTCCTACTTCTCAGTCCATGTTTACGAAGTAATGCAGCTCTCTGCAGTCTGCAACTGACTTTTTTTTCTTAAGATGAATTCAAAACCTCATATGATCTTCTAAAACCAAAAAGTCTCACTCCTTCCCAGTAAACTACAAGGCAGACTTCTGTCATTGTTTTCTCTTCCACCTCTCTGCTCCAAGGAAATCTAATGGTGACAAGGAGAAAATAAAATCCTGCATACACTAGGTGCTCAAAGCATCTATGTTTATAATAGATGTGAATCAAGGAGCATGGGGCAACTTAAATATACTAGCTCGCTATATACTTTTTAAAATACAATTAGTTTTACTTGCATAGATCTGTTATTTCATTGGCCTGACATCAAAGAAAAGCTAGACTTCATGGCATTGCCACTGATTTGCTCTCATCTTCTCCACTGAGTAGAAAGGTTTAACTCCAAATATATACCTGCCTCTTCATAGAAGTCTCCACTTGTACTGGAGACTATTCTTTTCTGATGACATACGGGTTCCACAAGATCAATCTTAACTTTCCAGCTAGCCAGTCAATCCTGTCATTTCAGTCAAATTTCATTCACAAAAAAAAAATCATCTTTTATTTTATATAGAAATCTACTGTTCTGATCACCTTAACACATTTCCAAACTTCACATTGAGAAAGAAGTCAGTTTGCTCAACCAGTGAGCAGGAACGGACACTAAGGAGAGATCTGAAAGCCATTTAGAACACTGTTTCTGGATCGACTCAAACATTCCATTTCTAGAGATCCAGCCCCAGGAGAAGGTGTGAGCCTCTTACTCAACATACCTCCTTTCAGAAGAGAGCTTTATCAGTCCTTCCCCAGCATCACGCAAGTACCAGGGTAAGGGCAATATGCAACAGAACAGATGCTGCAGCAGGAGTGTGTTTACATGAAGCTGCTGACAGCAGATGCCAGCTTGTAAAATTAGCCAATAAAAATACCAGCATCACTGTTTACAATTACTCTGAGCAAGACAGGCTGCCAGCAAACTGGAAATCACATTGCACTGACATGCCAGGTTAGAGGTGCAGCATTTGGCAAAGGATCATAACTTTTAGGCTGTAAGCGGGAAACTCATTCAAGTAGAAGAGTCAACCAAGAACTGCCCAACAGCCTCAGTCCTTCTTGTTTTTAACCTTCCAGAAGGATTGCTTCATGCTAAAACACGGAGTAACTGAAAAAAATAAAGAACCAAAAGTACTCTGAATAGTAGTATTCTATTTGTTATTAGCTATCTAAATCCTTTTTTATTCTACTGTCCTGATCAAGCAAGAAATTGAACAACTTGTTTTTATAGAGCAGGAAGCTGTTACTCAAAGTATCTCCATTACTTTTTCCGATCAGAAACATAACTAAATTTGATTTTAATGCTGTTTACAGCTTGCCTATATAGATATAAGGATTTTCAGAAAGATTCTTCCAGAAGGTTAAGATGGCACTGAAATTCTGCCTCATTAATTATAATTAGAAAATCTGAACCATTCAGAATATTATTCATAACAATACATAAACTAAAGAAGCGTTAATACCAACATCTAGACTAAAGGAATTGAAAGCCTTTAAGAAAAAAGATGAAAATTTTATTTTTAAACATAACTCCAATTATACTCAGAGCAACAACCTTACATTACACCAACTAAGCAAAGTTTAGAAGTCTATTTGCCTGTCCTTTTCTTGATTTCCCTTTGCTAGGAAATATCAGCCCTCATTAAAAATCTTAATTAACAACTTCCATAGCATTCTGCATTAAAAAGCAAGAAGTAGAAAATAAAACTTTAAAGAAACTGATAAATCTCAAAGATCAGGTCTAAGCACAAAAACATCAGTTACGTTTACCAAGTTAAGGAAATACATTTATTTGTACTTTGACTTTCTGAAACATTCACTTCATTGATGTTAATAACTTATCAATAGCACCTGTAACCTTTTTACAGGTTATAACAAAAAGTTAATACATCTTAAATATTAAAAATGTTATAAACATAATTAAAATTAACTAGATACTTTATAATAAAGGACTACTTTTAATTAATCACAAGTATTTTTCCACAATATACTTAAAAAACACAGTATTTTTTCATAAGTACCACAGCTTTACTCTTCCACATTTTAAATAAACCTTTATTTAATAAATAAAAAATTACAGAATAAGAAGACCAAATGTGTACAAATTTAATAAAATTTAGAACCTCTAAAAGAAACTAAATCCTTTTGCAGTATATTGAATTAGCTAATAAACAAAACATAATCAAACCTACAAAGGAAAAAAAATAATAATAATAAAGAAAAAAAAATAAAACGCAGCTCACACCCTTCCACTCAGATAACACAAGCCTCAGTACTGCACCCAAGCAATAAATAGTTTGAGACTTCCCCATCTGTATCCAATCAGCAGCTAGTCATTAGTATTATAAAGGTGGCATGTGGAAGAGCTCCTGCCATTTTTGTCTGTGAGCAAGGTAAGAGGGAGTTGTGCTGCTTAAGAGCCATTATGAGCTGTAATTTCTTCAAGAGAACTGGAGTGCTTTCTTCATTGACGCAAATGGTTTTTTTGTATGAAAGGTTGCTGCTGTTTTCTTTAGTTTGTAGGGAGAGACTAAGGTGAAGTGAGCTATGGGCCTTGAAAACCTCTGAGTTATGGCTATTTTGTTATTGGAATATAGATTTTAAAGTGTTTAGAAACTTTTACAAAGTATCTTTGCTTGATAAACTCTTCAGTTTCTTTTCTTGGAAGCAACATATTTGTTTTTCTTCTAGAGCAGTTGTTGCTTAGGAGTAGGCTGGAGTTATTCAGGTGTGCAGGTGAGCTCTGGTTTTCAGTTATTAGAGAATGTTGAGTATTAGATATGAAAAATGAGGTTCCTAGGCTTTAGGAGGTAGAGGAAGCTTTCCTTCAGTATAGTAACTAATAGTCTCCTTTGTTTTCTCTGAGAAATAATTTGATAACTTTTTCTTTGAATTCCGCCTTCCATGTTTCATATGAACTGTAATTTTCTTACTGTAAGACTGAATAGGGAGGAGACTGCTGCTGGTCTCAGCTTCTGGTACATAAAAAGTGAGCTGTTGAGAGATCGGTTTCAGCTGCTTCTTGGTTTTCAAACTGTTTCAGAGAAGTGCCAAGATAAATTAAAACTTTAAGCTTTTCCTAGGGATCTTAAAGCCTGATTGTTTCAGCTGGGTTAGTTAAGCTTTGCCTGTTAGGTACAGGTGAAAATTATCTATGTGATTAAGTGCACTATGCACAGCTGTGTATGTGTTGATCTGGTTTTGCTTCTCTGTTTAAGTATATACTGACTGTAATGCTGTGGCCACTTCTGCTGATGTGCCTGAAGCTGTTTCAGGTGTGTGAAACCAGGCATATGTAAGGAACTATAGAAAAGGGACTTGGTTCAACAATAGGAAATCGGTGGTTTCTGTAATGCTGTGATGACTGTGTGTGGTGTGTATTCTTCTCTGCCTCTCCCACCCAACACCCCTTGAGATGTAAGGACTTCAGTTGTGCTCTAGCTGTGAACTGGTGCTTGAGTACAGTACCAAATGAGTCCTTGTGAGATGTAGGTGCTTGTACTAAGTAGGCTGAATGGGCTATTTGAACCCTTGATGATCTATATGTTAACTGTTCCTCTCCTAGTTAGGATTCTTGTGTATTAAACAAGGACTGACAACCAGACTTCATATAGGGTCTTTGCAAGTAAGAATGCGAGTAACTTCTCTTACAGTTGCACAGAACTGACCAGCTTTACTCTTGCTGTTAGTATGCTTTGCGAAGTCTGTTTAATAGTGTTTAACTCTTTCTCTCCACTTTGCTCTGTTAATCTGCATATCTTAGGTTCATAGTCTAGAATGTGTACAGTGATATTTGCCTTGTGAAGGCTCTAGAAATTCGTTCCCTACTCTTTCTATGCAGCATAAAGGACTTTCTTACTGGGTTCCCTAAGGGTTTTTACTATGCTAACAATAACTGTAAGGTGCCCTTGCTTCATGAGTTGTATACTCCTAGAGGAAGGGCAAGGGGGTGTATATGTGGGAAGAATGGGGCAGCCCAGCCTGGGGAGCCTAGGCAGCCATCCCTGCCCTCCAATTTTTGAGTGTTTGTGATACCCAGCAGGAAAAAGTCTTCTCTGGCAAAATTCAGGGCTTACAAATTTGCTTACCTCTCTATTGCTATGGTAGGATATATGGTAGAACTACAGTAGTGATGGACTTGCCTCCCCAACTGTATGTCAGTGTTCAAGGGAGATGATGGGTGCAGGAAATACCCTTAAGGCCTTTTTGAAAAGCTAATTTCTCCTTAACTGTTGAGTTTAGAGTATAAGTTATCCCAATGGAAAGTTGGGGAACACTTGTGAAAAGCCGTAGTATGGATGTATACCTGAAGGCAATATGAAATATCTACATTGGTGATTTTTGTATCCTTTAACCTATGTAATGTGCAGCATGTAAGGAAATCTTCACCAGAACTGTTTGTTCACCTTGGCAGGCTTAACTTGATGCAATTCCTGACTTCATCTTTGACAATTCCATTCTTCTTGCTGGTGATATTTCCATGTTTTTTATTTCAAAAGGACTATTTCCCATGCTAATTTATAGAAGTTACTGTATTTTTGAAAAAGTAATTGGTTAGTTTTCCTTTAACATACAGCTGCCATGGCCAGTTGATTTTGATGGCTTCTCTATTTTGGATGTTTTTCTTCCACATACTTGTATCTGATAGTAAATGTGGTCTATCAATGGGCATGCTATTAAAAATAAACTTCGGGTAGCTCGTTAAGATTGAACTTGTATTTTTTTAAATAAGAAATACGGATCATGGAGTTAGCTCATGATATGCTGGGCATTGCAAAGACTGTGGGAAATGACTCATGGTTTATGAGTATAAAGTCTGAGGCTTGTAGCAGATGACCAGCAACTCCTTCCTTCTGTTTAGAACTAAGCATGTTAGAGTCATTAGGAGTATGATTCCTATCTCTTCAGATGACTAGTTAAAAAAAAAAAATCAGTTGATACTTGTCAAGTAAACTATGCAATATGTAGATGGGGATACATTTTTTTAGCTGAAGTCTTGCTTCTCATTTTAATGAGAGCCTGACTCTACCTGCTAATATTACATTTAACTGTCCATCATGGTACCAGAGTAGCATGAGGGGAACTCGGAAGAGAGCAGGTAGTTGTGTTGGGGTGTGTATATATATAGGACAGAAGTGTTTCCTGCTTTCTGGAAGTGGTATTATTGTGTGGCTGGTACTAGGTTCTTTGCTTTGCAAATGAGAAAAATAAGTTGCCTTCATGGTGTTTGTGCTGTAACAGGTCCTTCATAAAATAATTAGTTGCAAGTATTTCCTCCTGTTAAGCTTCTGATTTCCTCTTGTTTTCATAGCACTTTGCAATCTGGCCTCAGGGCAAAATATTCATTAAGTTGCATTTCAGATAGTATGAATGCTCATGGGTTTTCCTCAGACTATTCTCCATCTTGAGGAGAACTGCAGAGCTAGTGGTAACTGCACACCATGCTTCTCAGTGAAGAAGCTGTTGGCCTTGGTTTAAGAGATTCACCTGAGGGAGATGTTGCTTTGGCAATTCATTGGACTGACACACTTAATCTAATTGTTCAGTGGTTGATCAAAACATCTGTGCAATTATCCAAAATGGAGATGGACTGAAACTAGTTAGAGTGAAACATTTGACTTAACCAGAAGTTAAGATGGTGTCTCCAGACAAATTTAAAATTGCTTGTTTTCTGTCAGTAGGGAATTCTGGATATTTCTTGAATTGATATGTTTTGAGCCTCACCTGCAATAACAAATGTGAACCATACATGTACTGTTGTCAGCAGATCAAGATTAATCCAGTGTGCAGGAACTGGGCTCAACTTGTAACAAATGACTTTAGATTACCCAGCAGGCTGCTTCAAAGATGGGAGATATCCAGTGTTCCATAGTGAAATTTTTGCACTTCTAGTCTCTTGCAGAAGAGACTACAACTTGAATATTTCATTCTCGTTTCTCTGAGCTATTTGAACAAGAGGCAACTTCTGTCTAGTGATTATTGCATAAATAAAATAGCTTATACATGCCCTAAAAGCAACACGTAGCTAAGTACTCTGCAAACTTGACAGCATTTGAATGGTGCACCATCAATACCATTCAAGGGTTGCTGGCCTCCCATAGTGTACAGAAAAATAAGCTGCAGCTCAGAGCTGAAGTTTAGATTATCTCATTAATATTGGGCTGTGCTGCAAAATGGCATGAGGAATTTGACTTAGTAAGGCAAAGGCAAATTATTAAATGAACATTATCTAGGGTTGTTGGCCCTAAAAAGTAGAAGTTGACTGAAGGTTGATATAGAAGATGAAATTATTTGATATATTTCTCTTGGTTACATTGTCTCACATTCCTAACCTGTCTATACATCTATTTGTCTCTATCCTGTCTATACATCTATTCCTAACCTGTATATAGGTGTATAGATGTATATACATTTTCCAAATGTTTGCTGTGCGTAGTTAAGGCTGAAAAAGCAGTCAAGTGCAGTGCATTCTTGAATTGTACTTGTTCCTCTGAAATCTTCAACAAGAGTCCAGCTGCCAGTTTCTTTTCTGATCTATCTGGTTTGCTGCTTGGAGTGATGAAGGACTTACTGCTTCTTGCAAGGTTTTTAATGCTTACAGGGGAAATTAATAACTTTTCTTGCTATTATGAAGCATCATGTGCTTAAAAAAGACAAGTTATTTTCTGTGCATTAATGTAATAAATTCTAATGGTTGTGTCAAACTATTGTATTGGCACTTGAATCAGGGGCTTGAAATTTATTTAGTGAATTGGCTTTATGGGTGATAACTGGTGGTACATGCAGAGTTGACCTATATGATGATTGGGAAGGAGCACAAGTTGAAAGTGCTCCTTTTTTGGAGATGCTGAGGTCCTGGTCCTGTTGTGAGAGTACAACAGCACTTGGACTACCTACAGCTCAGAGCATGTCCTTTGACTCCACTGCATTTGATTTTGATGTCCATGCCATGAATTAAGGAAGATGTTGAATTTTTGACAATTTTGGTTGTATGGATGAGGGACTAGAGATAGTGCCCTCTTAATATTCAATCTTGCGCAATCTTTTACAGAGCAGCAGTAGCCTGCAAGCAGATATTGCATAAAATGGAGAATAGCAGGAGACTCCAAAGTAAAATATAAACTGACTTCCTGTCTTGCTGTGCAGTTCATACAGACTTTGGTCATAGAAGATGATTTAAGGTGCGGGGATCTAGCCCTTGGTGGAGCACTGTAGGAGGCAGTTAAACCTTTGTATGTGAAAAGCTACTTTGTGGGTAGTCAAGGATAAATGGCTTGTACAGTGCAGGCAAGCTGCCAGTAGCCTGGGGGCTGCCACAGTCTGGTGTGCAAGTGCAACTGCAGGACATAATTGTTAATAAAAAGAAATGCTTCCTATGCTCTTCCTCTTTTAAAGATAAATGTTAATCCCTTGAAATCTTACTGACCTATCAGGTGTTAGATGCGGTATGTGGGTAGAACAAAATGCATTTGAAGTGACTCCCTTGATAACTATGATCACGCAACCCAGCAGCACTGCTGTACTCTGGTTTTACTCCAAGACAGCTGGCTTCTGAAACTCATGAGAAAGCTTGTGTTGTATTAGTAGCAATCCTGTGCTTTGTCTTAAAGAAATGGAAGATATGGATAACATGATAGAACAGATTGTGACCCTCCCAACTGGAATGGTTCTAGCCAGGGACTTGTGATAGTGTTCTTAGCAATCATGTGTATTAATTATCCATGATCATGCTGTATAGAGGAAAACTGTGCCCAATATGTAATTTCCTTCAAATGTATGACTATATCATCATCAGCTGGTAATGTGGGTTTTTAATTGTAGGTTGAGAGAAATCTTGCCTACTTGTCTCCCTGCTAGTTTCCTTTGTCTGCTAAAAATGGATCTTGACATATCTGTTTCACTGGAAAAAACTACTGAACTGACAGTTGAAGAAATACAGGTGGATGTGAAAGTTGCATGCCTCAGGCAAATGATAGCTTAATTTGCTCTTTCATGAGTGAATAGGTCTGTCTTGCAGGAATGTATATTTATCTACTATCTTTGGTAGTAGATTGAGGCAAGATAATTCATCTTCATTCATTAAATCAATGTGAGAATGTATTCAGAATAGGCTGGCATGTCATCTGTTGTACTCGGGGTGGTTTGACTCATAGTGGAATAACGTTGATCGTAGTACAGCCAGGCTCTGATGTTAATGCATGCAACTTATCTCAGTGAATTTGGCAATTTGTCACTTAAGTGGTAAAATCGGGGACATGATTTAGTGGTGGGTTGTTAGAGTTAGAGTAGTATGGTTAGTTTGCGGTTGGACTTGATGATCTTGAAGGTCCTTTCCAACCTAAGTAATTTCTTGATTCTATGGAGACCTGTGTCAAAGGTACACCATAGAAATTTTGCATCCTTGTGAAGCTTATGCTTGCTTCCACCTCACCTGTGGAGACTGACATCTGCACAATTGTGAGCAAGGTGGTCTACAACCCAGCCCTTGTGGCTGAGGTGCCTTCCAAAGTCTTTCACCTGCCAGGCAGGTATGTGAAAGCCTGGGCTTTACCAGAAGACTGAGTACAAAAATGTTTTGTCCTCTACAGAGGGATTTTAGGGAAGCCTACACCTTTGGACCCAATTGTGCAGCTCCTAAGGAGGGTAAATAATCCTTTAAGTACTTAAATCTGTTTTTCTATGATAAGCTACAGTTCAAGGACTGCTGAAAGTTGGAAACAAGGGTCATAAGGTGATGTCTGGATGATCTTTTCCTTTGCAGTGTGGTGACTTTTCTTCCCAAGGCTTTGGCTTTAAAAAAAAAAGTTGCATCTTCAGGCATGAGATGGGCCTGTTTGAGGCTTAGGGACAGGAAAATGGTATCCTTTCACAGGGCAAGATGCATCTTCTACAGAATTCACAGCAGTGTTGAAACTGCCTGATGTGTGTCTTGCAGAACCAGACACAATGTTCCATCTGTGTTCTGTTTTACTGCAGATGCTAGATAATCATACTGGCAGAAATCACATGGAGGAGTAATTGCTGGACAGTCTGAGGTTTTATCACTTTTTTTCTACAGAATGGTAGGAAATTACCATAACTCATCCTCAGACAATGTGGGTTGATCTCCTTGAGGAAATGTAACTTATCAGTCAATTGTGATGCCCTATTCTTGATTTCATAAAATATACTGAGTTGGAAAGGACCCACAAGGATCACTGAGATCACCTGAAGTTCAAACTCTGTCTGAGAGTGTTGTCCAAATGCTGCTTGAACTCTCACAGCTTGGGGTTGTGACCACTAATGTGGGGAGCCTATTCCAGTGTCCAGCCACCTTCTGGTGAAGAGCCTTTTCCTGATATCCAACCTAATCTTCTTGTCACTGCTCCATGCTGTTCCCTTTGGTCCTATTGCTGTCATAAGAGAGAAGAGATCAGTGGTCTGTGAGCAGCATCAGAATCTGAAAGTAGCAGGGAAGGAAGCCAAATACCTGGGGAAATGTGCTTTGCTTTTCCAGGAAGGCTGCAGTTAAGGCTGCCTGGCAACTCTCATTTGGCCAGTTCTGTATATGAAGTATCAACAGGTATCTAAATACTAGCTGTTTTTTGCCACAAGCCCCTACTTTTGTTATGATACAGAATGAACTTTCTCCGTGGCTCTGTCAAGGGAAGACAGCTGCAAGGACCTTTGCTTCAGTGGCCTGAATACAGATTGCTCACTTAATGTATGTCTGCTGGAGACCTGCGGGTCTGACTCTCAGAAGTGATGAATTTTGAGAGCTGAGGCTGAAGTCAATGGGAGCTCTCTTAATTAGACTGTATCATAATATGTGTACATAGTGCTTGCTTTTGTGATTCTATACATCTTGCTAGTTTTCTGAAAGCACACCAGATGGCCTCAATTGCATTATTTTGATATGTGGCTTTTGGTCAAGCTGAACTTCCTTGTGGCTGTACCAGCTGCTCATCCAGCTTCTGCTTGGAAGTATGTTGTCCATGTTACGGCTTCGCCTTGGGGAGGGATGGAGCTTCAGCTTGGCTGAAGACTTGTGAGGAGCTTACTGATAGCAGGGAAAGGATGACCTGATGTCTTATTTCAGACCCAGACCCTGTAAGGATATATTTTTTTTCTGTGGTCTACTGTTTGACTCCTGGTGTGGTGACACCAGTTGACATGGCCAAGCTCTTCTGTGTCCTTGCCAGCAGCCCTTTTGCTTGCTGGTTGGTCCTGTCCTTGCTGACAGGCAGCTACTCTAATATCACTTGCTGCTGCACAGAGGTTCCTTAGTTCAGGTCCAGCCTATTTGCCAATTTTGCACTGTCTGATTTAAAACTATTTTCAGCATGTAATTACTACAATGAAAATACCAAAGAAATTGATTCCTTATATTCCTCACATTATATCATTCTGGATTCCTGTCTAAGTGCCAAGGGGTTAAATATGATTCATGTAATCTACTTTCTCACTAATCATTTATTCAATTACCTATTAGAACTTGAGCAAGAAGGACCAAAAAAGGAAAGAGGAGGCCAACCCACAGTGTATGCTCAATAAAATGCTACAATCAACAACCAATCATTAATTATCTAATCAGCATTCTCTAAGTATTTTAGCCATAAGCTCATTACTGTAATTAATTGCAAGAATCATTCTGTAAATAGAGCACAATAAAAGTATATGCAACTTAACAGCACCAAAATTAAATCTAAATCCCAGAATGAATAACAGAGAAATCTGGAAGATATTACTAAGAGAGGGTGTCATTAAATAAGGTCATATTTCAATGTCAAAATCTGGTGGGCTACTTGTGCTATAGGAGTAAATCAATAGTGTTGCATTGGAAAGACTGGGCCAAATCCACTTTGGTGCAATTAATCACAACTCCATTAAAGCTCTGAGGGGTGGAGGAGACTTCTTAGCTAGTAAAGAATGAATCTTGTAGTTGGTGGGGCTGGCATATGCTGGCAAAGCTTCTCCAGTAAGTTAACTTTTTGCATCTAATAGTTAAGGCTATCTTAAGTGCCTAATGGGTACAGGAGAGCTAGTCCATTTGCTCTTAGCGGTGAAGATGTGCTTGAAGGCTTTCACATATTGTTGAACACTGTCTTGTTGGGCCAAGCTTTCTTTAGTCCTTCTCTTCTGGTAGTGATAGCTCTACTTTGTTTTTTGGGGGCTGCTTCTATAATAAATAATCAAATGATGCAGACAGATCCCCACAAATACCTGCTGGGCTTACAGCAAAGGTATTTTATGACATTATCAGGATTCTGCATCTAATATTCTAGCAGCACTATGGTACTGTCTTTGCCCTTACCAGCCTTTTGACTGCAGCAAGTATTTCGTCATCTTTTTTCCTCTTTTCATTTATTTTTTCATTAATTTTTTAAGGATAAATGCCAGGATTCATTTTAAAGCTATGACACTATATATAAAAGAACCCCAACAACCATAGACTTTGTTGTGCCATTGATTCTTTTAGAGAAGAGTTCCCTGCTGACTGCAGTGGGGAGTTGCTCAAAGATATTGATAGCGTGTCCCTCTATGGAGAACTTTGACTAAAAGGTATTGTGTTTTTAATCTAAAAGGTCTGTGTGGAGTGCATTAACTTGAGGAAAAGAATGGGATTGTATAAGAACACACACACACACACACACGAGCAGACTCTAAACAACCCCTGCTAGAGAAAAATGAATGTTCAGATGGATGCTGTAACTTTAATGCATCCACGTCTCCCTTCTGGGACTGGCAAAGTACTGGCCAAACAGAGCTCCTTATGGGTGATGCCATAAGGAAGTATGTCTGCTGGTAGCCAGTATAGGCGAGCTCTTGTGCTTGGTGCTGAAAGCAGTATTTAGTCCACCTGGATTCACTGACCAAGATCTAGGTATAGAGAGAGACTTCCAAGCCTGGTTTTGCATTGTACCACACAAAGTACAATGCCAGTATGGGTCAGGATGTGCATGGAAGGCTTGCTATGACATTTAATGTATTTATTGAGTTCCTGAATCCAGAGCATCCTTTAAATCCTCTGTCAAAGGAAACTGTACGGAGGAAATGCAGAATGCCTTGTTAATTCAGTTTTTAATGATGAATACCCTGTGGCTTTCTCTTTGATAATCACAGTTTGCCTCCATGAGTAGGTCATACCTTTTTTAGCTCACTATGCCCCTTAATAAGACTGCAAATGCCTCCAGGTAAAACTGAATGTTATCCAACTCCGTAGATGAGAGGAAGAACTTAGAATACAAAAATGGAGCTTTGGTCAGTGCCTGTTTTGCAGGTGTACAAAATGTGGAAATGCAGCTGAGCCTGAGAACAGCATTTTATTATGACCAAGAGAAGATGTTTTAAGTCGCTGGCTAATTTTCTTTAAAAAGACCTAAATGTTCTTAAAGTATTTTTGTCTTGGAAGGGTGATTCTGATATTTTATAGAGTCAGCTTTATGTTTAAATTAATTTGTCTTCAACAATGCCCTGCTACATTTAGCAAGTATATTTTAATGCCAGGGTTAAATTAAACTCCTTTTCTTTCTTGTAAAAAAAAAAAAGTACTCCAGCTGTATGAATTAGTAATTTCTGAAGTAATAAATATTATCAGCTTATTCTAAGACACTGGCATAATATTTTTCTGGTTTTGGACCATTAGGTGATTTTTACATATGCTGTATTTGTTATGCTTCATAGATGGCATGGAGATGCCTATATTCCTCCCAGTACAGCTGTTGGACCATCACTTGATTTATACTGCACATCATCATGCCCAGATGGGATGTGTCCATCTCTCAGGCTGCATGAGGACACCAAGACCCTTCAGGACCTATGCACTGCTCCACCTCTGCAGAGTCCTTGGTAAGGCTGAGAGGGAAAAGACAATTTGGTTTCTTCTGCTGGGGAAGCCTTGGTATGTGCAGAAGCTTTTCAGTCACTTTGGAGTTATGTTAGAGTGGGCACCTGAGCTCTGCTCTACCTACCAGGGCACTCAGTTTTGAAGGAGAGAGAATGTTCTTCCTGTAGGCCATTTTTTTGGCTTGGAGTATGTGGTCTGGGAAGCATCTGTTGTTACACTGAACTGCTTACTTCTCTGCAGTGTCTGGCATTAGGTGATTTTTAAAGTTTGGGTGCTTAGGAAGGTTTTGGAAAATGTTAGCTGTCATAAAATGTAGTGTTTTGTATTGGAAATGGATATTACCTTCCAGGTATCAGTAATAGCTATTTTTCCCTCAATGAATTACATAGCACTTTCCATTGGCTTTAATCCTGACCCTCAAAGAATAGATTTTACCATCTGCATAATAACTGAATTTGGAAATAAGCTTCAGAGGGAATAGTAGATGCATCATCTGTCCACATGGGATTATTAAACTGAAACAGCTACGTGGTATTTTGTCAGTTGGCTCCCATCTTCAATTTGAAATCTGGACAGCTCAGTTTCTCCATTTACAGCTTTGAATATACTCAGGGAACTAATAAACTGAAATGACAGATGCAGAGGGATTACAGGATATCAAGCAATATTTTCCAAATGGGGTAACAACTGCTATGAAAAAACATTCTGTTGCAATAATGAAAGTTATCTTTTTACATCTTGTGCTTGCTGGACTTGAATCACCAAAGAGATGAGAATTTCTCCTGCAGATAAAACACACAGCAAACCTGCTGTGGGATGGTTGCCAGTAGTTTGCACTCTGGATAACAAATGTAAATAAGCCCTTCACCATTGCATTGGGAAATAATGGCTATAACACCTTGCTGCTTAGTCAGACTTCAATCTTTTGCCTCTCTGGAACTTTACCCTTTTACTGTAGCTGTGTGAAACTAATGAGGTTTTGGTCAGTCTTTGAGGCACTCTGGGGCTGTGATGGAGTTGCTGAATTGTCTGTCTGTACTCTTTCACAGGTCCCTCTGAAGCATGGGCTGCAATTGAAGAACAGTCAGGTGTGCAGAGCAGTCCCTTCAGAAGCCCCCATGGGATTTAGGACTTGGGAACCCCTGCTGCAAACAAATGAAGGCTGAGGCTTGGGCCATCTGAGTAGAGTTCTTAGAAGTCAGATGTGCTGCAAAAGTCATTTAGCAATAACCCTGTGGCAAGTACAAAGGAAGAGCATCTTAGCACTGAATTATTTTGGGGAGAAAGTACTTAAAATTTGCACTAGAAACTTTTCCTTCTAGGATGTTTTAATCTTAGAGCAATGCTAATCTTAAGATCTCAAGACAAGAATACTGATCTACTTTCATTTTCTATTTGAAAAACATTGTTACTTGAAGAAAAACTTTCAGGCATAATTTTAAGTACTTAACAATATTGTGTTAATGGTCATTATGAAGAAAGATGCTCCAAATACATTGTGTATTTTCGTCAGTGTCTGATTCTCTGCTAGTGATAAAGCTTTCTTAATACAGCTTAGTAATATTGTGTAAAGGGATTCAGGGGCACTTGACAGAATACACAAAGTGTATGGTTATATGTGATGCGTAGTATTGCACAGAATTTTCCAAGCCTCATAAATGCTGTGACTCCTTTCTTCAAGATTTACTTGTCTAGCAATTTTGAAGCTGCCTTTATCCCTGTGTAATGGCTGCAGAAGTCTCTGCCAAAGAGGAAGGTGAATAGGCTCTAGGATCAGCTTGGACAATTTACATGACTTTCTAGTATGTATGGTGTGTTCTCCCAGGGTTTTCAGGGTGATTGTGCCCATTTATTTTTCTCCAGTGAAAATATTCATCTTTTGGATGGAGAGAAACTCAGTGTTCATGCAGCAGAAATAAATAGGCAGGCAAAGCTGTGTCTTGATGAAGCATATTGTTTTTTGCAGTATAGTTAATTTACAAATACTTGGTCATTATTGAAGAGACTGTGGGTATCCTTGCTCACTTCTGATTCAGACCGTTTCACCTTCTATGAGTAGTTCTGCTTATGCAAGTAACATGGAGAGATACCAAGGGTGTTTCTCAGATATCTGGGTTTAACTTGCTGCAATCGTGTGTGCCAGTTGTTGTCTTGCCTATAAATGAACTGACCAAGTGAGTATCAGAGGTGGAGGTGGGGCAGCTGGGACCCTCTATCATGCTGCTCAGGTAGTGTGTATTGTGTGCTTGAAGTCCCATATTGTATAGAAATGTGCAAAAGCCCTGTTACCCTTGCCTTATATTAGGCTTTTTAACAAATGAGTGAACTGTAGTCTTGCTATTCTGCTGTAACTCTATCATTCACTCACTTAAGAGTCAAATTTAGAGACTTGTTTAGCTCCCAAAATGAAAAGAAATGGTTTGCCCCACAGTAGCGGATAGGTAATATGCTCTCCAACTTGTCTCTATTCTTCCTGAGTACATTTTTTTTCCTGGAGAAAATCCCCTCTGTCTGCCCTCTTAAGAGATGCATAAGCTCTGTCCCATCCTCTTCAGCTTTCTACACATATGGACATGTAGTATTGCTGTAAGATCACAAAACGTGCTTACTGAGCTTTGGTCCACACTGTGGCAAAGGTGAGATGGCTGCCTACTCAGCCAATGAATAATGGCATGATCAGAATCTCTGGCAAATGCTCAACAGTTGTTGGTGGTGGGAGAAGCGCCTTTTCCTCAGTTTCCAAACAGCTGGAAGTATTTGGAGGCTATTGTGTTGTGCCATGGACATTGTTCTGAAACTCTTAAAGCTGAGATGTGTTATGGTTCATGTGTCATAATCTTCCCAGGGACTGGTGACGAGGACTACAAGGGAGTCTGTACAGGGATGTGTGCTGTTGAACTCCTCTATCTATCCCTTGGAAAAGGCAATGGAGCATGCTGGCAGCAGATTTGACCCCAAGTTGGTGGGATGAGTAATATGCCCAAGTGCAAGGCTGCCATGCAGTGGGACAAAGGCAGGTTGGAGTGCCTGCCTGGGATCTTCTGTAATTCAGCAAGCGTGAATGCCAAGTCCTGTCCAGCAGAGGATGAGTCAGTTGAATGTGAACATGGCTAGGTTTTTGTACAGCAAGGTGTCAAGTTGTTCATAGTAGTTAATATCTCAAATTCATAGGGCAATAATAAGAGCTGTGCATGACCTCTGAGGGGGCATTTCTGCCAGAAAGGGCCTCAAGGTGCTAGGTGTGAGCCAGTCTTGTGCTCTGGCAAGGGGAGGAGGCTCCTGGCATCCTGGGTTGTGTAAGAGCACAGGCAGCAGGTGGGAGGAGGTGACAGCCTCCTCTCCTCCCTGTCTGATGGGCCATGGAACCTCCTGGGAGGAGGTTATTAGGGGCTTCCCTCTTTTGCTAAAACTGCTTCATATTTTGCTGTGATAAGTATGTGCTCAGAGGCACTCAACCCTGGAGGAAATAATTTACTCCCAGGTCAGTCTGCTGACTTGTTTCTGTTGCAGTCCTTAAATTAATCCTTTCAGAGGTGTGTATAACAAGCCAGAGAACTGGTATTTTATTGCACTTGTGGCCAGTATTTGAATTTCTACTTTCTAATTTGAGTATCTCTTCTCAAACACCACCAGTGTAAAGTTAAAGCTGTCTCTGCCTTTCGGCTTCAATCTGTACTTGCAATAAAGCTTTTAAGAGCACAGTGTCATTGAATCTGGTGGCCACTCAGACATCTCTATCCATGAAGCATGGTACAGAATCTGTTATACAATGCATGTAGCAAATATAGACCAATTTCAGCTCTGCTACAGCAATATTTTTCCTAAACAAGATCCATAGCCTGTTAATGTTAAATGTTAAATGCAAATATGAAAAAAAAAGCATTCTGCTGTTTCTAGTGAAGATTATTAATTTCTTGGCTTTAAATATCAGGTAAGACTAATTTCTCACATGTGAATTTGAGGTTTTTGTATTGCAGAGAAGCTTGCAATCCTTAACACCCTCTCCATTCCCTGCAAACATTTAGAACAGCTATTTTCTCTTTCAGATGACAATTTTCATTTCAAGCAGGTACAAGAGGTCATTTAGCTAATTTATGTGGAGATGAGGGAGGGCTGGTTGCACAGGCTTGAGAAATCAGTGAGATACGTAGCAAATAAGACTGCAAAAATAGTTGATGAAGTGCCATTGCTGTCAGCATTTGCAACTGTAGATTAAGGTGTTCACATCCTAATTTAGCCTTGTGCTCGAGGCACACCATTAACCTCCTGACAGCTAGCAAAGTGCATGCACTGTGGATCACCTGATCATTTTTTCCCCCAAATGTTGACTGTTTAAGTGCTGCAGAAGTGTTAAGGCTCTCTGGCCACAAGCTCCAGTTCTAATTTTAAACTAAACTGATTACATGGAGACACAGAGCTGATGCTATTGAAAGGGACAGCGTGTTGTCTGTGAAATACAGACAACATTCTCAACTATTGTCACACACATCAGCAGCCTGGCTGCTTCTCTCCAAGCTGCATTTCAACAAATTCCAGAATAATAAAAATTCAGACCGTATTATCTTCTATGAGTAATTCTCCTGCTTATGCTGTGTTATTCCAGGAACTATGCTCTGCCAGTGCCAACACTTGGCACAGATCTTGCTCCAACACTTGCCCCACTTTCAAACACATTTTAACTATCACACATGGGAGATTATGGTGTGTGGGATATTTGTTTTTCTATGACAGTTCTGTACTGACTTTGATATTTGATAGAGCTCTTGTTATAAACCTCACTTGCATTATCTTGATATGGGGTGAATAATAATGGAATGCTTTTCTAATGCTGTGCATCAGTATGGTTTACACAGGCTCCCTGATATGTTTTATTTAAATAGTTCATATCCAGCCAGTAAAATGTTTTCATAAAAGCTAGCCTAAATCCTAGGATTTGACAGACAGTCTGAAAATGGGATCCTATCCACAACTCCGTAAGCTGTGATGAAGAAATAGTGGTTCTGTGCTCTTCTGCACCCAGGCAACTATGGTTGCACCTTTCTTCCTCCTTAGCTTGTTGCAAGTTGATCCCAGGGTAGATTATATTTAAAATGACCAGATAAAATGCTTCCAGTGGGATTTGCCATCTAAGCAGGGTAGCTGAAACTGTTCCTGGATTTTCTTGTTCTCCCCTCTGAGATGCAGGGATTTGCAGAAAACTTTGCTTGATCCTGTCATCGTTTTTCTGGGTGGGAAGAAAATATCACCTTGTTCTCGTAGCTCTCTGAGCTTGCTGGAGGTTGCAGCACTCTCCTGCTGCGGATGAGGCTTTTTTGCAGTGATGCAAGCCAGAATAGATCTGATAACTGTAACGTTTTTCCTGCTCCTGTGGCAGCCTTTTATCCTGAGCTATGACACAATGAATGTTAGCAAGCGTATAGAAGTTCTCACCTCCATGAGGTTTCTGTTTTAATATGAAAACTAGCTATTTTCATGAGAAATGACTAGGTGAGCTCCAGGCTGTGTTGTGTTTTTTTAAACTAGAAATGGATTCAATCTGGATGCAGCTGCTGATGCTTGCTTTGTACTTTGAGACCTGTGAGGCAGTTGTATCCCTCTGCCCTCCAGGACTGAGTCACCTTATATCTGGGTGAGTCATTCCCTTCTTCCCCACGTTGGAGAGATGGTTTCCCCTTTACTGTCCAGCGCTGTCTTGGGGCATGTGAGTTGCTCTGTAGTGGTTTGTTGGGTCAGATGAATCCAGGGAGGCTCATTGCAATTGTAAGCCTGGCTTTCACTGCCCCCAGCAGGTGCTCCTGTGGCTGAATTGCAGAGGCACTGGAGCACCATTAGGGGAGACCTGTCCCATGCTTATAGGGTGATCCTCCCAGCCCTCCAGGGGTGAGGTATTCTGTGGCTGCTGCTGATTGTGGCAGTGGTAATAAACTTGGAAAGGAGATAAAGAGAAATGCGTGGTCATGATAATCCTACTATATCTGAGCATTACTGGCTCATTTAGTGCATCATGAATCAGTCTTGGTTTTCAGTGTTGCAGGTTCCAGTTTTGCGCTTGTCTGCTGTTCCTTCCCGCTACCCTGGAGAGGCAGGGGAGAGCCCACTGCTTGACTAACTAGCTGTGCATGTGAATCCTGAGAGCCAGGAGTTCCTCAAGTGAGAGGGACCAAACTGCCTCTGGAGCACAGTTTAGGAGTGACAATCAGCTGATAGGAGCAGAGGTGATTTGGAGGTAGACTTGCAGCAATAACTGGGTGAGGGACAGCTGGCAGAGAAGCTTGTATTCTTAGTGCTGCTGTAATAAAGGCTCGGGAAATTGATATTTTTATTAAAGACATGAATGTATGTCAACGGTTTATGGGTGTTTGGCCCGGTTCCGTGACAAAGGGGGTGGGGGATCCACGGGTCCACAGCCCGTGAAAAGGGAAAAAGGGTAAGGAGATGGCCTTGAGAGCAAAGAACAGCGGCAACAATCTGAGGAGAAACAAACTAATTTACTAAATAAAATATCGGAATGCAAAACAACACACTATAATACAATACAATTACAATTTAAGCTGATAAATCCAATACAGAGAGAGAATGTCCCCAAAATCAAGGTAGGCCTTACTCTACTACCGATGATAAGACGGCTGGAGAGCGAGGTGCTGCCAAGACGAGAGATGGCGGGAAAAGGGACGAGGTCTCGTGATCTGCAAGTTTTTATACTGCGAGCTTTTATCTTTTCCCTCCGGCTGGAAAATGGTAACAGAGGAGAAAAGTACCTTGGGGAATGTAGTAGTCCTTCTCTTCTGAGAACCAGGTACATTCACTACATGATGTTATGATGTGGAGTACCAATAACCGAAAATCATAAAACCGTGACAATGTAAAAACTCAAGCATGACTCTATGTGACAGTGAGTCACTGACTCCTAGATGCTCTGATGGGAGGGCGGTTAGCTTATACTGCAACACTGCTAAATGACAGCCTTAGTGTACATGCAAATTTTGTCTAAAAATTTTTAATGTATGGAGTGGGTTGTACTTGTGAATACTTCAGTTTATTTCAGGTTATTGCCTTACAGGTCAAATATGTACTTTGTACTGTACACATGGAGGAATTAAGTGCTCATTTATTGAGGAATGTCATGTTTACGAGAAGTAGAAATTGTTTTCCAGTGGTGTGATGTGGAATACATGCTTTTCTTATCACAGTACCCTGGGCCTTTATGGGGAAATAGTCTTAAGAGCAGATAACTTCTGGACTAGCACTCTGTAGGTGGTTTTCAGTGAGCACCTTTAGGGACCCTCATGTTGAGCTCTGTTGTGAGTGATGCAGTGAGCTGCTGGTGTTGTTCAAGAGTAACACAAACTACAGCAGGGAGGTATTTAACAAAAGGAAGGCAGCATATCCAAATGCTACATGGAGCAGAAATTCATTCCAGCCCTCAACAAGCAGGAACATGTGAGTTACAAAGGGGATGGCTTCCTCTTGCTGCTGG
Source organism: Numida meleagris (assembly GCF_002078875.1). Taxonomy (NCBI): domain Eukaryota; kingdom Metazoa; phylum Chordata; class Aves; order Galliformes; family Numididae; genus Numida; species Numida meleagris. The sequence continues at coordinate 56,629,342 of NC_034412.1, forward strand.
ATGCCTGTACTAACTGTATGCAGTGCTGGTAAACTTTGTGTATTATCTATGAAGAATTGTACCATTCTCAACCACTTCCATTTTCTGGCGAGGTGACGAAACCCTTTCTTAAGTCCCTAGCCAGCTGAAAATCTTGGTAGGAAGTAGTTATTACAGAGCCTGACTTATTCTTTTGAGGTATTTCAGCTTTTAGTATGTGCTTGTATTGATTCTGAAGCTGCATTTTCTTGTGAGGATCGGTTGTCTTTTCTTCTATTGTGTGAGCTTTGTTGTTGGTTTTTTTTTCTATAGGCTTTACCTTTGCAATTTTTATGCATAGAATGCTTTCCAGAACAAATATCTAAGCTATAGAGCCCATTTTACTTTGTACGGTGCTGGGAAAAATAGCTTCCCTTTCCAGTGATATGGCATGTTATGCATTTTACATAATATATTTGATGTAGACACTAGGGCCTGGCTTCACCTACTTCCTCTGCATTATTAATGGCAGAATGTGTAGGTGATGTAGAAGCAAACCCTAATAGGAGAGATGTCTGGCAAGGAAACAAGATGGGGAAGGAACCATGAAAATCCTACAAATACAGTTCTCATGAAAGTATGGTTATAGCTCAGATTTTAGCCTAGAATAGAAGATATTAGTATTTCCCAAAGGAGAAAAATGGACCCTATCTGAAATAACAGATTTCTATTCTTCTAATATGCTATGTTCCTGTTAGAATTTCTTCATAGTTGAAGATATTATTGTACTTCAAGTTGCTCTGTTCATGAATTTGTCTGCTTTTATGGAGCACTGTTAGAAGCATTTACCAAGGAGGTCGTGTTAGGAATTCCTCAGCTGTAGTGTCAGGTAACAGTTACTAAACTGATTTTTGAACCACAGTCCACATTGTTTCTTCTGATTGCCAGGGCAACTGGAAGGTTAAAAAGAGTTCAGTACAACATGCAACCTTGTTGTACAAAAACCTAGCAATGTTCAAGTTTCACGTATTAGTGATTATCTCATAAATTCATAGGGATAATGAGGCTGGCATTTGTACCATTTAACTTACATCAGTGTCTGCTTAAGGCCTCTCCATTCCGCTTTTGGCGCTACTGTGCAGTACTGCAGCTTTCAGCCTTTCAAGATCTTGCATTAGGAAGCAGAACAGAAACATGGTTTCCTTGTAGTAGTTTTCTCCCACTTATATGGCACAAAGCACCACTCTTCATCTGCTCCTGTATGCTGATAAATTTCTATGTAATACTTCTTAATTTCAGCATCTTTGTAGGCCTGCAACTATGAGCATTCCTTAATTTTTTTCCTTAAATGCCTCTATCTGACATTGTTTTGCAATTCATTAAGTAGCACCCATGAGTCTCAGATAAGATGAGGCCCCACTGAGACAAATACTGTGCCAATGCATAGCAAAACTCTCTGCTTTGACAAGTTTACAGTATAAATCCTGTTCTTCTGATCAACAATTCACTCTGGTCTGCTGTGCTAATCTTTGTTCCTTCTGAAGCTGTAAGGTTTCTCATTTATCCTCTATTTGATCCTGTAAATTGCAGAATGAAGTCCCTAGATTGACAAGATGGTTGAGATGGGAGGAAGGATTAAAACAGTGGAGATAAAGGAAAAAAGTGAGGCCATTTCTGAGTAATAACTAAATAACCATGGAAAAGTGACTGTGAAGATATGACAGGTTCATACTCATGTGATATAGTGAATGGAAAATAGGGGTAGGAGATTGCCTAAGCATGGGCTTTGGACATGCAATTATTTCTGGAATTCTTCACCTATAATATTTTTGCCCTAATCACATAAGGGCCTTCCTGTGCAATGTACTCAGTAAGTGCAGGGTTCTGGTTTGCTGGGTCAGTTGTTAATGTATGTTGTGCTTGAAATACCTAAAGGTTTCCCCCCAGTTCTGCAGGGAGATCAGAGTGTCTCCATGGAGCTGTTTTAACTCAGAGGCCTGCCATGCTTGCAGTTTGTTTCTGAATTCATGTATTTTGGGCAAGTTATCGCTATCTCTGCATAAGGCACTTTATGTGGGAGGTTATAATAACAGAAAGTTGTGTAAATGTAAGTGTAACTCAAGTTTTCCTTGATAGAAATATATGTAAAGTGCACTTAAGTATATCTTGCATACTCTATATCTTTTCCTCTTTGAGATCCAATGGGGTAACTTTGAGCAACATTACCTGCAGAGACAGTATAATCATCACAGCTGTCAGTACAGCCTACATTAATGTGTCTTGAAAGTGATTAATGGGTTTTGACAATATCAGTGCATTTCATATTTAATCAGATTATGCATTTGTTAGGAATGGTGCACTCCTAACATCTGCAGTCAGAACCAATGATCTGCATCCAGATCATCAGTTTGGCAGAAGCATGCAATGTGGTATATGGCAGGTCTTTCGCAAGCTAAAGCTATGTGCTACCCATGGTGTTTGTAATATCACAGGTGTTCACTTACAACCTACATGTGTGGTTCTATGCTTATTATTTGCTGTTAGAAAAACCCATGACGGCAAAGTGTATGGTTTCAAGATAAACTGAGTATTTCACTAAAGTAAAGGCTAGTATGAACTAGTGTACATAAACCTCAGCTTATACATGCCTACTGTTTGCTTAGTTCCTAGCTCTGTGAAGTTTGTTTTTGTGCTGCTTCAGTCAGGTTGCCTGAAGGCGAGCCTGTGGGATACCCTAACTTTCTGTAGGCCTCATGTTCATCTCTGGTTTAGTAGTGCTCTACTATAGTGTTGTGGGAGGAGGATGGGGACAACAGCAAGTACTTCAGCAATGGATATTTATCTGTATAATAGAAATAAAAAGGCTGTGACTTGAAGATGATCGTGAACATACTCAGATCTTCAAGTAAGTAGGAGTCACAGCTTGGAAATACCAGAAACTAAATAAATGTACTTTAGCTAAAGACTGTTGCAATACATCTTTTAAAATATTTCAACTGTGAGGTGTTTTTTATGAAAATAAATGGTCTGCATTAATGGTCTTTTGTGTCAGCCATCAAGTCATTCCTCAAACAGAGCCTGAACACAGTATCATAAATGCACGTAGGTCAAAAATTCAGTTGAGAATTTCTTTCTCTGGTATGTACAACATGAGGGACCTCCCCAAAAGCTGCTGAAGATTTTACTCTTGGATTCTACTGCTATGCTACTTAGTGGCTGTGTATGGGAAAGTCTTTGCAGAGAGGGTGCAGACAGGGAAAGGCGGTAGAGCTGAAAATAGTTTGCACAGCACAGTGCACACAAAGATTTTCATAGGCACCCAACAGGGAGCACTCATTGGGGCAGCTCGTCCTGAAAGCAGCTTGGAGGGATATGGCAGAGGATAAGCTGCTCTATAGAGTGAAATAAGTTACTGGTGGCATCCCACAGTGAGGAGCAATTGTGGCTCTGAGCAGCCCTATTCTCTCATCTTTCCTGATGTCTCAACCACTTAAAAGCAGACTGTATAAAAAAAAAAACGAAAAAGAAAAAAAAAAACTTGTGAGCCTTTATCCTAGTTGCACAGTCTCCCTAGGATTTGTTGGGTTGCCACCACTATTAGATGAGTGTTAGCCTCTGCTACCCTACTGATCCCGCATGAGATCTGGAAGCAGAGTTTGGAAGGGAGCTGCAGATTTCATGGGGAAAGATGATTTTTAATTTCTCCTTACTCTTTTCTTGCTGTCAGTGGCTTTATGATATGCAGGGGCTTAAGCAATCTTACACTTCTTTTGGAAGATGATGTCCCTGCTTTGACAGACTGAGAAGAATTAATTTTCCATTTAAATACCAGCTGTCACCCCAGACTGGTTGCATGACCATCTACGTCTGCAGGGCAATTTTCTTTTCAGAAAAACAAGTCATCTTATTTGCTCTGTGAATCTTTAAAATGGAGGATTATTGTTTTTAAATAAACAATAAGTAGTTAAAAGATATTCCAGCCGACAAGAATAGAATAACAACCTATAATTCCCTTGTCGTGACTATTGTGAAAGGCAGTATGTTATTGAGCAGTCTTCTGAAGGCAAATAGACAGGAAGAGATGACAGAAGTGTCAAAATGTGTCCGAATGTCCAAGAACAGATGCAGGGAGCTGTTTTGAGAAATTATATGCTGGTACAATGTAAAGATTAGTGATTCATAATTTGCTCAGATAAATCACTAGTCTTGATATCAGGGGAAGGGATAAATTCTTTTGTTCAATGTCATCTTCAAAATGGTCTGAGACTATTTTGGATTTCAGTCATTTGTTGTACGCCTTTCTTACAGTGAGGTTGGAGTCCTGTTGTGGGAAACCGTGTCTTTATCCAGTCTGGGGGAAAATGATCTATCCTGATGTTACAACAGTCAAAAGTTGTGGAAAGAACAACAAAAGTGAGACATGACTAAAGAGGGAAACAGACTGAGACTCCCTGGTTCAAAGGTACCACCCCTCTTCAGGAAAGCTTGTGAATGTCCATGTACATCTGCTTTTGAGCAAAGAACAATGTAAGTGCTAACAAATGCTTTAGTAACACAAGGCTTCCATGGTAATTTCTCTGGGATGGGTCAATTTGAGGTCTGCTTCCATCGTGTTGTAGTATAGCTTGGATATAGTAAGCTGGGGAAAGTCTGGAAGAGAAAAGAACTTGACTGCATTTGGATCAGAGTATATGATACTGTCCTAAAGAGCCAGGTAAACATGGGCTTGGTGAACACTGTTGGCTAGGAAATTATTCCCCTTTGCTTGTTTTGTTTTTTTGTTTGCCAACTGGGAAACCTGTCCTTGTGAGCTCACCTGAATTTTAGCTGTTGAGTGCTGGAACTTAGCGTAGGAACAATGCCTGGAGGGCTTTCAGTATGTCTCTTGCATACTATTGAAGAATTGCAGCTGGATTTGTTTTCTTTGAGTGCTACATTTCAGTAGTGCAAAATTTTGAAATACTCCCGACTTTTAAAGGTGGGAAAAATCATAACTGTCAAGACTTAATGAATTTAAGAGCTTGAGCTGGTATAAAAACTGGCACAAGCTTCATTATGGTTGTGCTTCTTCCATTAACCTCTGGACTGAGTTTGCCATGGTTCACCACTAAAAGCAGAAGTCCTGTGCCTTTGACACAAAGACCTCTTTGCCTGCCCTGTAGTTACCCAGCCCCTCAGAATAAACCAACTTCAGATTTTGAAAAGCACCTAGAAATGGAAATTTCCAAGTCAGTAGTCAGTCCATCAAATTAGGACTTCTGTGCTCAGATCTTTGACTGAAACTGTGTATGGTTTTATGAATGTTTGCAGACCTCCTCATCTATGCATATCAGATTGCTCACACCCTAATTTTTAAACTAGGTGCCAAAAAAATACCTACACATGCATACTTGATGTCCACTGTGAAATGTGTATTTGTCATGCACCTGGCTCTGGCAGTGCATGTGCTATGTTCATTATAGCTGAGACTTTTTATGCTGTGAACTTCTATGTTGTATGCATTTAAACCTCTCTCCTGTGCTCTCCCTATTACCTTACCCTTGCAGACAGCTTTAGATACTGCAAGATAAAAGCAATATGAAAAGCAACACTTTGCCTGACATGTCAGGCTATGCTTCTTTTGGTCATAAAGCTCTCATCTGTAATTTCACTTGAAAATAGCTCTGCTCTAAGAGTTTGAGCAATGTAGAGTCCTGGTGCAGGGATAAGTGCAATATGATATTCTCAGAAATAGTAGCAGAATCCCTCTGCCACTGGGAGGCAACAGTTGTCATGTCCCACTAAAACAAACCACAGTTCTTACTCCTCCAGCATCTTGCAGTGCTACTGTAGCTTTATATTTTCAGAGAATTACTCTGAAAACTTTTTCTCCCTTTTTCAGTCCTTGCAAGGTTGGACTGATTGTCCTGAGAATCCTATGTTATGTCAAAAGTTTAAAAAATTAAATAAAACAAAAATAAAGGGGCAATGAAAAAGAACAGTAGTAACTTCTCAAAAAAACTAAGAGCTTATTCTACTGTGGAGCAAGATGGTATCAAGGTTTTAGAAGCACTGAACTCGTTACCCAAATTATTAGTAGCTCTGCACAAGTGCTTATTCAAGAAAATCAGATTAGCTGTATGCATTTAATTTCATTGGTATTTAGCACTGGCTCACTCAGGCTTTTCTGAAAATTGCGGCCAAAGTCAGAGATGTGACAGTGTTCCATAGCGTATGAAGTCCTTGCAGGTAATTTTGTATCCCTTGTGAGCATGGATCATCTTTAGAGAAAAGAATCTGATCTGTACTCTTAAAATTTGTGCTTCCACTGTGTAGCCAAATGTACTAAACTCATCTTCCATTATTTCTGGTGTGTTTTTAAGACTTCCAGTTTGTCATTTATTAGAGTAGGAGCCATACTCAAAACTAATCCTCATATTTAGCAATTAATATTCCTGAGCTATCCTTCGGTCCTGCCAAGTCTGTCAATTACTGTTCTACTCATCTCTAAGGTTTAGAAAAGCACTTGTATTGAGAGGATACAATTCCCAAGTTTGCTGCACTCAGGTGTCTTTTGATTTAATTCATCTTCTCTGAGCACTACAAATATATGTATATAAACATTTTTAAAATGGCAGTTGCAAGGTGTACAAGGCTCCTGTGAAAACCAACGAGTGTACCAAAGTGCACTATAAAAGCTGAAATTCATAATAGCTATTTTCTTTTTGAAGGAAGTTTTCCATAAAATGAGTTCTTTCTCATTATGCAGCTACAGTACTTGCGCTGAAAAACTTTGAGAAAGAATACAGAATAGATTTGACCTTAGAAAGGAGCATGATAAATTAGACTTGCTTAAGAATTCAAATTAGATTTGCAAACTGCTTAGCTTGATTCTGAGCCAAGATCTTGTAAAGAACAGGGAAGATGACAGTGGCAGGCTAGACACTTGACCATTAAAAAGGACTTTCTGTAGGATTTACTTTGTCCAGCTTTTTCCTCCTGTTTTGTTTACTCATTAGCAAACACTGGTAAGTGACATCCTTCTACTCTGTAAATGTGGGAGAGGACTTGTAATTTTTTTGACAGAACTTCCTCTTAACTGTTTTGTTTTTCCTTACTGAAACTCTTCAATGTGTTGAATTGGGGTTGCATGAAATATTTCATCTTTTCTAAGGGCTACAGAAAGTGAATGCTGCTTTTCTGATGAAGTAGTAAGAGAAGACAAAGGAGTCAGCTAACTTCTAGGTACAGTACAGAAGGACTGAGGAGAAAGGCTTTGCCATTTTAACTCACTGAGCATCTGGTGTGACACATCAGGGACAAAAATACTTCTCAAGTAGTGGCCAGTGTTGTGGGCTGGACCACTCCTGCAAAAATTTATCCTTCAGAGGCCAGCGTGCTTTCCAGTCCTTCCCAGACGTACCAGTAAAATGGTGAGCTAGGTTCTCACAGTCTGATCTCTTACCTGAGAAAGGAGGAAAAAACATGCAGTGCACAAAAACAAATGGCAAACAAGCTGTGATTAAAACTGTGTTTTGCTCATACAGATCCATGAATTCTTATGCTGAGCTATTTGCTTTTTTCATTCTTAAACACTTAGCAAAGCAGAAGCACTGGGATGAGATGGGACGAAAGAAGGAATTAGAGTGAAAGATTCAGCAGCTAAAAAAAGACCTGATCTGTTTGATTTGTTTTTGAGGATGAAGTGTGGTAGGAGGGTGGTACTTTTTCAGAGTCAGGAATATAGATTTTGTCCAAAAGGACAAAATGATTTGCCTTCATCCCATTGCCTGTAAATATTGAGGGGTGAGCCTGCATTCCCCTTTCATTTACTGAGGAGGAATGGATTTAGAGGAGGAAAAGCAGCATCAGATTAGGTCAGGATCATGTGGACTGTGCTGTTTTGATTGTCACAGTGGTACCCCAAGAGAAGGCAGAGCTTGCCCTTGATGTCTCATTGAAGGAGTAGAAGACAACCCCTGCAGCTTTGTGTGGGTCTTGGTAACTGAGTTTAAGGCCAGGGCCACCTGCTTGCTTGCCTTCTGTCTGTGCTGTTCAATGTGTCCAGCATCCCCTGCCAAGCTGCTTGAAGCTCAGCTCTAGCTGGATCTCTTTGCCAGGGCTTTTACAGCTGGAAACATAAAAGCAGGAAGCTTTCTGGACTGAAAGCATGATGTATTTTCAGCAATTGTTCAGCTCCTCCTGCTTCTCACTCAAAACTCTGGCTTTTTTTTGGTCATGTTTAGAGGCAGCTAAATGAAAAAGGATTTTCTGGGGAAATCCTTCACTTAGCTTGTGCCTGCGAATACTGTAAGTTCCCTGCTTTCCCAGGTACTTGGGCTCTTGAGTTGGGGTAGATGCTCTTCTGTAAAACCCAGTGCATCTGCGGCATGTTTTTGAACAGTGCAAGCATACATCTTCCAGTTCCTGAGAGAGCTGTAAACCAAAATGCAAAACATTCACAGCAATAAAGCACATAGACTGGGTTGTGTCATGTCCTTTTTCCTATACTAAGCTTCCAGCAGCTTATGGAGTGGCCAGCCCATGCTGCCTGTCCCATGCACTGTCATGGAACAGCAGATGATCTTGCTTGGGTTCTGCAAGCTCTGGTGTAGCCCTGGCACAGTGTCAAATAGCAACTGTGGTGAGCGATCTGGTTCCTGTGATGTGGATGAGTTAGCTTCATGCCTTGCTCTGATATGTAAGATGGAAACTCTAAAGAGGTGAGGATCACAGAGCAAGGGGCCTTGAAGTCTCTTGGCTGCCCCCATGGGGGCTGTGAATTGCTTCAACTATTTCTGTAGATGTAACAGCATTTCCTCAGTGCATCTTTTCCACATCTTTCACCAAGCATTTTTCTACTCACCTTGCCAGCTTCTGCCGGTGTTGTCATCCTCAGCAGCTTTGCTGCTGGGGTACTCTACTCCTCCCATAGACTGCTGATCAGCAACTGTACATGCACTACATGGACTGGGAAATGGTGCTTGTATGGTTAAGTACTTGCCTAAACGTTGGTCTGGACTAAAAACAGAATAAGCAGTTTGGCACCTGATTTTTCATCCAGTGTTTTGCGCAGAGTGAATTTAATTAAATCTGACTCAATATGTTTTCAGTATGAGAGTAGGTTAGTTACTACTGGATGCTTTTGTGAAGGAAGGCAGGAAAAATAAGAGGTCTAATTTTGAATGTTCTGTGTGTATAGCTGGAAATCAAGGACAGGCACAGATGCATAAAACAAAGGTGATGCTGATAAAGTGAATCTGAGATATTTTATTCTCAACATTTGAATAAGGCTGTTAGGTTATTTGCAGTGAATTAATTTGACTGGGTCAACTTCATACCCCAGCCAAGTCTATCTGCAGTGGTGATTTGACTGGGTCAACTTCATACCCCAGCCAAGTCTATCTGCAGTGGTGACCAGTACCAGGCGCTTCAGGGGGGAGCTGTAAGCATCCTACAGTGCAATATGTTTTCTATAAAGAAAGTTTTGCTCCATGCTAAATAGCTAAAGGTTGATTCAGCTCTGAAAGTAACTTCATTTTGTCTTTTTTCCTTACCACTGATAGCATTCTATATATTGAAACAAATGCTGCAGTTTCGAATGCTTCTGAGGTATCTTCGGAATCTTGTGGTGAAATTCTGCAGATTAGCAGTGGGGAAATAGTTTTATCTACACTGCATCTGGCATTTTTCATTTTCACACAGGCCCCCAGTCTTACTCAGAATGTGAACAATAACTCTTGGAGGAGCCGGTTTATAGAGTTATTTTTGATGTAGCTGCTATACAGATACCACACTTCGGTGTAGTTGAAATATTCTCATAACAAAAAACATTTCTTATTCTTTGGTGTATTTTCTTAAATTCGTATTTACAAAACCTCTGGAGTTTTGTTGGAGTTGGATATGAATACTTATTTGAAAACGACACTATCTTTGAAAACTATGTAATACAGCCAAGAATGCTAGCAGCTGCACTCAGTTCAGACTCCAATGTCCAAAGATAAAGTACAATAATGCAGTATTTCCTCTGCATGCTTGGTATTCACCTACTCTCTAGAACATACTTCTGAGATGTTTGAAACACATGATGACTCTGGAAGCTCCATTGTAGGAATAAAATCAAGCATATCCCCTGTAAGCGGTATTCAGAGACAAAATGCCCAACTGTACTGGAGCACTTCCATTGAAATAACAGCACTGTAAGAGGAGTGCTGATTACAGCCTTCCATGAAAAATTAAATCCCCAGATAATGTGTCATTTGTAACTTGCCAACTACACTGCTCATGAGTAGTGCAGGAGAATCAATTCCCTTGTTAGTACAAATTAGTATACATCTTTTTTTGAGAGGAATATTAGGTTATCTGAGTTCCTGTGCACGAGGTCTTTTGATTGTGTAAGTGATTTGTATGTTTTGTCATGTAATGCTTTTCAGTTGCTAAGACAAATTTTGCGTGTAAGGCTCCACGTATATAAAAGAAATGGAACTGTTAACTCCTAAAGTTAGGATAATATTTTGCTGTTCACTTGAAAAGGTAGTATACCCTTACAAGGGAATCTGCATTTGTAATCTGAAAATGAGCCTTCAGATCAAGTGGAATCATAGAATATCCTGAGTTGGAAGGGACCCATGAGTCCAACTCTTAACTCCATGTGGACCAGCCTAAGAGCTCAACCATATACCGAAGTATTCAAACTCATTCTGTGTATTCCTTTTGTATCATTCACATTGCTGTTGAGCCGGAGTTCAAAAGACCGTATTGTAAGACCTTGCAGTGTCTTGAATAGCAATTCAGTCCTGATTAACATCTGTTTATAAAATAGTAGTATGGAATTAATGCAATTGATGTTAAAAAATGATCAGTTATCTAGCTGTCTTGAAATGAGACTGTAACTTTTGTCTCAATCTGGTAGTTATTATGTATTTAATAGCACAGGAATTTTAAAATTGGCCCAGACCTGTTTCTCCTGAAGCAAGTGGTAAAATTCCAATTTCTTTAAATAGAAGAAGGATTAGATAAATGCTGACTGCTTGTAAAGTCCCATCTGTTAATGTTCAGCTTGACTAGAAATTTTCCATACATTCTATTTTCAAGACTTAAATGACTGTATGTTCACTAATTAGAAGCACTGGTAAAATATTTACTATCTGAACTCTTTCAAACACATGAAAAGATTAATGAAATTCTACTTTCTGTTTACTGTTTTCCTTCAGGTTTCCTTAAAGGAAGTCTCTACTTTGCTAACTGACAACAATAAATACCTAAACACTCATTCCTTAAAATTCTGAGTGTCTACAAAGAACCTCCCCTCACACCTGAATCTCTGAATACTTAAAGAGGGAATTTTCATATGTTAGTATTAAGGGGTCCTGTGCTTTTTCAATGAGTGTTTAGTAGGTAGAAAAGAGTTCTTGAATCCAGGGCCATAAGCCCTAGTGTTCATATGTCTTTCAAGTCCTAACTCTTGTGTGAGTAAGGGAGCTTGGGCTCTTGGCTCTAGGATGTGGCTTGTGCTCTGGAGTTGGTCCCTTTGAACTGCTCACAGAATGACTTTACAGTCTCTGTACATCTCATCCTGTGCAACCAAGCAGATGCCTGCAGGGTTATTGACTGGGTCTTCAGTCTCTGAGCTTGCTGGGCTGTAGACAAAAAAAAAAAAAAACAATAAAGGCAAAAAAAATTCTAGTGATCTTGAAGCTCCTCTACAATGCTGAAATATCATTTGTTTCCCACTTTAATGCATATGGTATTTGTTGAAGTTGTTTGTAAATTACATTCTCCCTGAGTGGCAAAAGCACCAGCACAAGCCAGATGGCTAGCAGAAATGTATGGTATATTAAGACTGTGACAACTTTGTCCCATAGTTCTAAAGTTTACTGACAACTGAAACAACTTTTTTTCAAGTTGAACATTCAAGTACATTGAGGGAAAAAAATGCAGTTGCTTTTGGAATAATAGCATTGCTACTGTATTTATGTGCCTTCCCCCATACCTGTCCTGGGTACTACTTCATCTAATAGCTGAAGTGAAAAAATACATAGAAATTTAAGATACTATATTATATCACAACATAATAGTCTAAATCTCCTTTGTTTGAGGAGAGACCTGACTTGTGTCCATACAAGAAACCATACTTAAAAAGAATAAATCTAAGAAATCATATGTCCCAGGAAGTTTTTTTTAAGCCAGAAAGCACGGTAATTGGTTTTTTAGCTCAGAGAAGAAACCCATGTCAGGTTAAATACCAGTGTTTTCCCTAGGATGAGACAGGTTGACCATTACCATAATAAAAAGCTGTTGTTTTTTCTTCAAGACTCCTGATCAGACTCTACTGAAAGCTGTTCTCTGGGTGGAATTACCTTCTGCATGTCTCAGAGGTGACCCACCTCTGTGTGAAGCAGGTAAATATCTGGCCCAGGATGTCAGAGGACACATCCCAATTCACAGGCTCTGGATCTGGCTCGCAGCTATAAATGTTTTGTTAACACTAGGTGGTAGACAAGACAGTAAAAGCATTGCCTGGAGAGCTCACTACCATGTTAAAGCAATGGGGGTTTTGCTAAATATCTGTCATTCATCTGCTGCAGCATCTTAAAAAAACATATGTATGAAAAAACTCATAGTTGAGTCCCATTGTGAGATGGTGCTTCAGAGACATAATCTGAAGTGTTTCGTTGCAGAGACTTAAACTGATGCCTTTGAACTTTGTCAGGAAGCTGAGAAGAAATGAAGAATTACAAAAAATAATAACCAAGGTGTTTAAATAATTCAGTCACCTCGGACACCTGCTGTGAATGCTATGAAGTCTTATAAAGGAAGCTTGAGTAATGATGAACTCCTGTGGGAATCCTGGTATTTTGATAGAAGGGGGCAAATTTCACGGGACATGACAGGATTAAGTGGAGTCTAAGCTTAAGGGAATCAGGCTTCAGTTTCCAGTATCTGTTGCAGGCTGTGTAATGCTTGTAGCACTATCATACTAAGTTCTGCATACGAAACCTGGCTGAAATCAGAGTCACATCATGCTACACACAATACAAATAGCCTGGAATGAAGAGCCTCTTCCTCTAAGACCTTCCTGTGCAATTAAGCAACAAAAAGGATAAGAAGATTGGATCAGCAGTCTACTGATTCTCAACTTAAGGCTGTTCTGCTAGGTCATAGTAAAATGAAGATTTGGGCTCAGGTTTGTTCATGCAAATAGGTGTACATCCATGCTACTATAGTGAAATTCTAGTTACAGGGGAATTGTATTTGAGCAAGAAAATTAGAGCAGTAAATGGTCGCCCGAGGTCTCATCCAGTGTTGAATTTTCATCCAATCATTGGATAAGGTTTGCTTTGCTTTTCTGTAGTAAGCCTTCAGGGGACAAAATAAAATAGAATGTATTTGCTTTATTTTTTTATAGCAGGTGGCATTGAATAACCTTAATATTTTTAAGGTGACTCGGCTGTGGGTGGCTGTTTTCCTTGACATGTCTAAAATAGGCAAACTTTATTCACGTGTGTATATACCATTAATTGGACTGATGTGTGTTTGTCTTATGCTACTTGTTATTGGGAAACATCTTGGATACCTATCAGACTGCTGTGAAACAGCCTCCAGGAGAATTTTTTTAGAATGCTTTGGTGCCAAAATCCCTTCAAGCGTTTCAGTTTGTGGTAAAGCTACTCGGCAGCTCCTATGTTACTAAATTCATCCAGACAGTGGAAAAAATCTAGTGCTTGAATGCACCTAGTAATGCTCAGACTGAGATCAGAATGTTGGTGTGCTGGGAATGCAGCAATCAAAAAAAAAAAAAAAAAACTCCAAATCATTGCAGATGTGACATATCCATCAATTTTCATGCAGCAAAGTATTTAAGCCTTGCTGAACTCTTAAGTAGATGCAGATGATTTTATGCTAATCCAAAAGAGGAATCTAATTATGCTTTCTGCTGCTATCATTTAGAGATCATCTTTCTGGAATCCCTTCCATTTGTCCAAATTCAATATCCAAATGTTGGATAAAAGGGAAAATATTGCAAAAGGTTTGCTTTGCTGATACTGGATTAGAGTGAGGGGCATGTGATTAAAAACATGTTGTAATACATAAAGTACTTGCATCCCACTGTGCATGTGAATATATTACTTAACTGAGTATGGTGAATTCATAAAGCAGTGCAATAGCTGTTAAACAGGGCATGAATCTGTTGTTTATGTTCATCTTGAATGTATGTCATTCCACACTGGAATTTAGGAAAAGAACATGGATAATAGCAATGGATACCCCAGAATTAACTATCTTGGTGTAAGGAAACAGCCCCTGCTCTTGCAGCAGATGTTTGATGCTACAGAATGAGGCAATATTAAAGGGTAACCTGCTGGTAAAGGAGCGTAATTTAGGGGTGTGTCTTGCAGTGGGATTTGCCTGGTCAGTGGGCTCTTGTTCTGGCTAGTACCTGTTGCAGGAACCTGAGGTGATAACAAACTACACATCTCTAAATTCAACAAATGTCTTAATTGTTGTTCTTAATGCTTTCAGCAAAGTCATTGTATAAGGTTTTGTCCCAACAGAAATGAAGCGATCATTTACATAAAAACAAACAAAAAAAATACTTCCCCCTTGTAGGGATTTGACTATAGGATTGGCAAAATCAGATTATTTTCATTTAGTCAGATTGAAACTTCCTTGGAGGAAAACTCTGTGAGTACCCCATTTCTAAGTGGCACTTAGGTTGGCTATGGGATGGAAGGCAAGAGATGAGCTGTTAGTCAACTTGAGCCCAGGATACTTAGGGACTTAATATCCTTAAAATATTTCTTTTTATGTCATGGGATCTGGTTGAGCGTAGTAGTGGTCCCCAGTGCAGACATCTTGCTATTAGAACATGTGACCCTTGGTGTCACAAGATGCTGAAACGGCAGGTAGTGTTCTCCCTTATTGAGAAAGTAATCTCTAGGTACCAGAAGCATTTCTTCATGAAGACATGCAATTTTGATTAGAACTTATGTAGTTAATGAGAGTTGACCTCTGCCTCATATTTTGTTGCAATATTTAACCTCCTTCACTGTTAAAACCTGAGCCCTCTTCTATTTCTATTTACTGTCTTCCACTTTCAGCTGCTACCTCATTACATCTTTCTCCATTAGGTAAATGGGGGAAAAGTACCTCCAAAATCCAGAACTTTCTATTGAGCTACTTGTGCTCCATTCTTAACTTTCTTTAGTAACTTAATTGGAGTGCACTAATTTAACTTTTTTGATGCAAAGGTTTCTTCTCTTTCCTCAAACTATGGTCATGGCAAAATTCTACCTCATCTCTAACTTTCCAGCATCTTTTCAGAAAAAGAAAAATCGGTTGCATATGCTATTTTAGCAGTGGTGTCAGACATGTCCTAGCAAACACTTTGCTCAAATACCAAGATGTAGAGCTATGCAACAGCTTTATGGCAAATAATTTAAGGCACGGCATATGTAAAACACATTTCAAGAATCCTTTGAAGACCCAAAATTGGATCCTTCCTCAAGTACTTGCTTTGCAACAGTACATGGCCCATATGCAAACTCGCTGTTTGGGTGCTGTTGTGACTGACTTACTTCAAGGATAAGCCTTACCCTTTCCAGAAATTGTAATCTGCAGAGTGTGCTCTGTAGGCTCTAATGTGTTTGCCAAAGTGAGAGGCCAGGAAAAGACAACTTTGTTCTCGTTGAGTTTTATATGTTGTGAAAAGCACTAAAACATGGATGCCTTGGAGAGCTTTCTTAGAAAGTGGATGTTTCAGAAAAGCAAGGTGAGACCTAAGAATGTACTCTGAGGGGATTTAACAGAAAAAAATGCAACTGTTTTGAAGGTGCCTTCTTGCTTTTTATCCTTCCTAAACTCATCCGTACATCCCAACTTTATTTTAGCTTTCAGGACTAATTTAGTTCTTTTTGAAATTTGGCAAGACTTTACTTCTTTCCCTAAGTGGATTGGGCTGTGCTGTCATTTTGGCTAGTAATTTATACAACAGAGATGTACCAATGTGACTTCCCACTACAGATATGCTGCTTCCAGTGACAAAGTCTTTTGAGTATTTAGGGCCTGTATTAACACTGGGCAGTTTTCCCAGTGGCTGCCAAAGTATTTAGAAGTGCCAGGGACCCCATTTTTCCAGTGGCACTTGTGCTGCCAACTTCTTTGAGTGCTTTTTCAGAGTTGTGCAGCAACACACTCCCATCATGGCACAGAAGCAAACCACTGAAAGCAAGACAGAATCCTAGCCTCTTGTGTGTTTTGTGCAAAGACAATTTTGAGAATTTCTGGACAATCCCAAGTAAAGGAAAAGACTTGTGTCACAATGGGCAAGGTGCCTGTTCCTTGAGACGCTCTGAGTTTTGAAAAGCTGATTTTTTTCTGGTCTGTTTTGCAAGCCACAAGGGACAGCACAATCATGCTGCAGCACTGCTTGCGGAGTCTCTTCTACTCTCCACTGCTGCTTGATGATGTCTCTGGGAGTGAGGTTTGGGTTGTGCATCAGAGTCACAGAGTGGGGTCCCTAGGAACAGTCCTTCTGGGGAGAAGAAACACAATCCAGCCCTGCATTCTTGTAGCAGCTTTTCTTAAACATTTTAAATCTCTGAATCACTAGAATATTGAGGTTAGAATCATTAAGGTTAGAAAAGACCACTAAGATAGTGTAGTCAAATTGTTGGCTCATCCCCACCATGCCCGCTAAGTCATGTTCCTTGGTGCCATATCTATCTGCTTCTTGAAAATCTCCAGGGACTTCGATGTTAAGATGGTATTTATTATTGCTCATCTAGTTCTTTCTGGCCTTTAAAGTAAAGTGAACACCTCCACCTGTCCTAGCAGAGGGACTGGTGTGGTCTCTCTACCCCATTAGTCAATGGCATCTCCAACAGACTTGAATCCAACTTATACTGTTTATTTTACTGCCACAAGGAAAAGGACAAACCTTTGAACAGAATGGTCCTCTTGCTTTGGAGTATGATGTGTTTTCAGTTTACATAGCTGACAGGGCAAGAAACCAGATATGTATCAGTCTCATGAAGGGCAGAATTTGACCTCTGAGGAGGAAGTATTCCATACATGGATTTCTTCCCTATTGGTGATGTGTAAACACAGCCCAAGGATGCTTGTCCTGTGTGCTGAGAAAGCAGTCACTTAGAGTAGATGTTGATACCTGTTTCTTCTGACTGCATCCAAAGAATCTCTGTGCTAAATTCCCAGACATGTCACATGAATCCACCTTCCCTTATGGCCTGATTTCTCATCTATTCGTGCATTTTCTTCAGTGTGTGGTCATTTTCTCTTGTCCAGGATTTTTGCTACTCCCAGAACTGCCCTGGTACTCCACCAATGAATATTCTCTGCAGAATTTCTTGAAAAGAAATGCACTGCTTATTCTTCTTCATTGTATCATATGCTCTGAAATTCACACTCAGCTGACATATAGGAAAGAGAGAAATCTGCTGTTGAGTGAGAACATGGATTGAGAGTTTTTGGCAGTAAGTGCTGTGAAGTAATTACCAGCACAAGGTAAGCAAGCTAGCTCATGCTACCTCCATGCAAGCATACACCTGCAAATCCAGAGTTGACACACACATGGAAACAATGGCACCTTATTGATGCAGAGCAAATTGCTCCAAATGGCATGCACAATCTGTGTATGTCTGAAAGCAGGCTTACTGAAAAAAAGATGAATTATGTAAGCGACTTTCAGCTATTTGAGTGTGCATTCCAGCTTGAGAACTCATTAGTAGATCATAGAGTGCAATTTGCATGTACTAACACAGCCAGGAGTTACCCAAGAAACCTAGAGAGAATGACACTGCAAAAGGAAAATTCTTGGTTCAGTGATATCTTACTATAGATGGCTCAAAGCCAGAACATGTACAGCTGCCTAATGTACTGCAGAAACCTGCTGCTTTGAAAAGGTAGGGAAGAGGACTGAACAAATCCACTTATTCATACATTTGAAATTCTTCAAGATAATATGGAGATTGCAGCATAGTGCCTGCAACTAGTAATGATGGAATCAATGAAGAGCTGGTCAAAGCAACTGCATATCTTATCCATGGTGCATGGCTCTCCACTTAAACAGAAGAAACGCGGAGGTTTTTCTCTACATGCCCACTCATCTAGCAGGCTATCAAGCACCAGCAAAAACAAACAAGCAAAAAACTGGGAAGAGATTTATTTGCAGGCCAGCACCATTGGGACCCACGGCTGTGCCACCCCTTTGCCTACCTTGACCTCAGTGCTATGTGTGAAGTGCAGCTTGTAGTTAGTGTGCTGCACAAAATCCAGTAGTACTACTGTTGTTTATTTTTTCCTTTTTTTTCCTAGGACACAAAGGAAAAACTTGCTTCTCCTGATACCTTCCTATCCATTCATATGGCAAGAGGACATGTATGATTTTGTTCTCTCTGCTCAAAGAGCCCTGAAACCTAAATTTTACATAATGAGAAAGCATGTAATCATGGGATGATGATCATTTCTGTAGAAGATGGAGCTATCCCTCCCCCTCTGTGTAAGCAGTGTATGGAATAGCTGAGATTCACTGGGCATCAAAGGGGCAGAGAAAGTTCATGTGCCTACCACAGGCGTGCCTCTTTGCTCTAGGGAGTGGGATGCTGCCTGGGGAGTAGGAACGGAGATTAGCTATAGGATTTAAATGCAATCATATGTTCTGACCCTAACTACTGAATCATGCTTCCACTCAAGCAGATGCTTCTCCTATAGTTACAACCAGCCTGGACTTTTTAGTCATGCTACAATTCACCACCACTGAGCTGATCAAATTATCACAGTGTCTGGTTTACAATATCACTGATTAAGTCACAGAGGAGGAAGCTAATTATAGAGGAGCATGCTATTTGCACACAGAGATGCTGTATCAAGCTCTGCAGGAGGCAGATGGAAGTATTTTAAAAGAAGAAAGGGCATATGACAGCAAAATACAACTTTAGTAGGATTTCTACAGCCTCTCCTCCTCTGGAGGCATTTCTTGAGTACTGGTGATCTGAGGAGCTCTCAGAGTGCAAGGGTAGAGTGCCAAGAGGCCTGATTAATTTTATTACTGGATATGTGATCATTACTGACTAGAATAGCTCAAAGTTGCCTTGAATGTCAACCTATCAGCGTATTCAGCCTTGAACAAGCATTACATAATTACCCTGAATCACAAAATCAGAATATATGGGATTGTTTGGGGGAGGGGTTATCTTAATACAGAATGATCTAATTTGTATTGATCTTTCTATAACATGTTTAAGGATAAATGTACTTAGGACCTAACCACATCATAAAAATAAGGTCTGGAGTCAAATGGGCACAACCACAGCGTGGGTACTTACTCAGAAAATTCATTGAAGCAAATAGAGCTATCTTCAGTACGCTTGAATTGAAATGTTTTAAATGCAAAACAATTTAATATTGCTTGTATTTGACATTATTTTCTACAACAATCAAGGATGCCATTGCCTTCCAACTTTACAATGGGAAGTGCAAGTTTCCGTAACATGAACCTGACATTGCCTTAATTTGTCTCCTGTGTGATAGTTTACAAAGGGAATATAACAAAGAACTGCTGATGCAACAGCTTTTACACGCATTTAGCATGAGTGTTAAGGCCAGAGAAAGATACAGGGCCAATTAAGGCTCACCTGCCTTATAAATCCTCTGTTATAAAGCTTTCTCACTTGTCACTATAAGAAAAAAATAAATAAATCTATAGGCAAGTAATTCATGGAAATGCTGCTTTGGCTTTATGAGAAGCCTGTAGTGGAATATAAAGCTGCCTTGGCAAGATGGCTGGCAAGCAATGCTGTATGCAAGCTGAACTTTTTCCAGTGGTGAAGTGAGCCAACCCTGGCCCTTGCTAAAGCTGGCAGATAGGCATTGAGTTTGTGAACTACAGTATGCTATTTTTCTTATAGGAGCTTAAGAGAACAGGAGATCTGAAGGGAGATTCCTACATGAACCTCCTATAGTCACATCTTTAAAGCCCCCATTAGGTCAGCATTAGTGCAGATAGCACAAGCAGAAGGAGGAATTGGATTACCCCACTTTGGCTGGTTCTTGAAAGGCACTTAGCATACTTTTTTCAGATTGATAGGACTAGCTAACACAGTAGGAAGAGGGAAAGGCCATCATTTCCTTTTTATGTGAATAACAATAGAGAAACCAGGTGGCAGGAGAAGCACTGACTTACTGAGAGGAGTGTTAAGACAGTGGTCATTTATTTTGTTTCTGCTTATAGAAAGCCTAAGTAGCAGACAGTTGGATTTTGAGATTTCCTGTCTATAGTCTGACAGATAATTTTTTTGGAAGGGGAATGGGACCGAAGAGTTAAGAGATGCTGTTTGAACAACCTCTATCTGGGGTATCAGTTAGTCCACCTCTTCCGCGTTATCTCTAAAAAAGCCTGGTCTATCAGCAGACAGTTGCTGCTTGCAGTCCAACAACCCTCTTTGGGATTCTGAAGCTTAGACAGGAGAGAGACAGGCTGTCAGTGCATGTTCGCACAGAGGAAGGAACAAGCTGCTTGAAAAACATATCCGAGATGGAAGCTATCTTCCTTCAGCTGGCACAACCTTAGTTCCATATGGAGCCATGAGCAACGTGGAAACACTTGATGGGAGCATCGCAGAGCTAGGCTAGTCTCTGGTTCTTGATGAGAAGGGAAGATTAGCAGCTGCAGTCTAAACTGGGAAAAGCCACCCTCTCACAGAAAGAAAATGAAGTCTCATATTTGGAAAGACAGGGAGAGGTGATCTGGTATATGGAAGCACAAAGTCTGCCCACTAAATGATGTCCCTAAAAATACCTTATTGTATTGCAACTGTCTTATGAAAATGGCTCGCTAAGATCTGAGGTAAAAGCACCTGTTATTGCTATAAGTAGGGCCAGTATATATATATCCTGCAGAAAAGAAAAAACTGAAAGAAATATCAATATTTTTTTTTTCATAAAAGCAGAATTCCTCTCTAGGCACCTCCTTTGGCTGGCCTTCTTTGGGGTAAAACACCATTTCAAAGATAAATTAGAAATTCAACAGGTCTCCATGTGCCCATGTAGCCTTGTGCTGTCCCTGGGAGAGTGTGGTTTACCTTACCACTTTGCCCAAGGAAGGTCTGTCTGCTGTGCCATAAGGATAAGAAAAGCATGTCCTGTCCAGTTGTGGCAAATACAGGCACAAATTTGTTCTAATTAGATGATTAAATATTGAAGCATGCATGATCCAAATTCTTAGGAGTCAGTGTTAGCCAATACACTACTAATTTTCAGCTTGATTCCTCCATAAGTTGCAAGACAGCTGTAACATAAGCTTGAAAGAAAATAAGTTATTTTAGATAATTGAGTGTCCTAGTATTTACTTTCTGAACTGGTCCAAGGAGGATATTTTAATGCTGTGGACAAGCTTGCTTAAATGTTTATAGAGGTCTAAGTATAAAATCCTAATGAGCAGTAATCTGCCTCTAATTTCTCTAAAGTAGTCACTAGCCTGAAAAATACTGCTTGTATTACTTTCTATGAGATGCATTTACCTCCTGCAATTCATTTAATTCTTTTTTAGTTTATCTTTGGCTGGTTTTGTTTTATACCTTACAGTATCTCTGTGTAAGCACAGATGCATTCCTCTTTTTTTTTTTTTTTAAAGAAAAAAACAGTTTTAAATAGTACTGGAATAAGATTCTTCTAGCTGCAGCTATAATAACACCTCTAATGTTTAACAAGCCACAAGAACTGGAAGAATAGAATAATTTACTTGGCACATAAAAGAGCAGAAGTAGTTACATAAAATGAACATATCAGTCTGCTATTATTCCTATTCCACACAGTTCCCTGTAGCTTATTTCATTTTAGGCTCTTCTTTTTTTGGAAGAAAATTAATTCAATGATGATACACTTTCTTCTGGGTCAGAGAGACCAGGTTAGCCAGAAAGAAATGACTTCTCAGAAATTGAAAGATATTATGCTTTCTGGCTTTCAACTCTGTTACTAGGACAATAAATGGATATATATTTCAACAAATACAAAATAAGCCCAATTGGAGAGCTACTCCAGAGGGACTCTGAAATGAAACAAAAACAAATGGGTTTATAGAATTAGAAAACAAAATACTGCATTACTTATATCACTTTTTTTGAAGGCATAAAAAGATATTAAAAAATTATTAGCCATGCTAGCATAGTCACCTGAGAATCTTTGGGAATGACACTTCAATTCCATTTTCTTAACTACCATTTGGGTTTGTGGAAGTGGAAAGACAACAGAATTAATTCTCCTGGAGAAGCTTCTGTGCAAGGAATATGACAAAGCATCCCTAGCAACTTTGAGAGGAACTTTGCTCAAACACAGTATTAAAATCAGGTCCTATGTCAGTTCTGGTCATTGTGGCTAATATATTGGCCCACGTTGTCTGCAGAGGTAGTGCTGGCAGCTTGAAGTTGTAAACCACTGCTCACCAACTTCTACAGAAGTTTTACTAGGCATCTAGCAACCTTCCCAGTTGTCTTCTAGCTTTATGTCTTATAAGGCTGTGTCTTGATCATCTTGAATTTTACCGTTTTTGCAGGAATAGCATAACTTTTGGGGCAGGATTAAACCCACCCCTATTTGGATGACATTCTCAGCTGGCAGTCAGAGGTTTATCTTCCCAGGAGGGGTTACTTGCAAACCTTTCATGAAAAAAGCGGGCTTTGGGGCCAGATGTCCCTCTGCTTACAACAGATATACTGCAGAACTGAGCTCAGTAACTCAGCTGGTACTGACTTAGTTCCACTGAAACGATAAGGGCTCTGCTCTTTCTTTTTTTTTTTCTTTATTTTTTTTCTTGGTATAAAATAGTTCTGCTACTTGTCTTGGATGATGTAGAGGAGAAGAGAATTTGTTGTTTCATAATCTACATTTTAACTCAACGCCTTGTCCTGTCTTGGTGTAGGGGAAATAACACATTCATATACAAATTGTGTTCTATGGATTATCGGAGCAAGAGCGATTGTTTTTCATTAAGTTTATTTGCTAGTGTGCTTTCCAACTTTTTAAGTGAAAGATGAGTTTGTGGAATCCAAGCCTACATTTAAGACCTATGTATATCTTAATTTCCCCCAAGGATTTTGTAAACACCCAAACTGCAGCTATCAGTATTGTAGGGATGTATTTCCTTAGATGGAGTGACCAGATGAAAGGTGATCGCCCTGCTGGGAGTTAGCACTGCTGGTGCTTACAGACTTGGAAATCCTTATGACAAAGAGATTGCTGAGAACATGCAGGAAGTTTGGCTTTGAAGAAACACATAGGTCACCGCTGAAGTAATGCCTCCTAGGCAGCCTGAGGTCTGCTGATGGGTCCGGCCTGTCCCAAAGGGGGAAACACATCCTTGCCCAGGAGCTGGCAGGGCTTATAGAAAGGGCTTTAAACTAGAGAGGAAGGGGGAAGGGGATAAAACCAGCCCTGCAAAGAGGTGTGCCTAGGCGGGCATCGGGATTAGGGGTGAGGCAAGGGGCTCAGCTGAAGTGTGTCTATGCCAATGCCCGCAGCATGAGCAACAAACAGGAGCAGCTGGAAGCCTTTGTGCGGCAGGCAAACTATGACCTAGTTGCCATTACGGAAACATGGTGGGATCGCTCCCATGACTGGAGTGCTGCGATGGATGGCTACGAGCTCTTCAGAAAGGATAGGCAAGGAAGGAGGGGTGGTGGCGTGGCTCTGTATGTTAGAGACTGTTATGATGTTATTGAACTTGCAACTGGGGAAGACAACGTTGAAGCTCTGTGGGTTAGAATCAAGGGAAAGGCTGACAAGGCAGACATCCTGGTGGGGGGTCTGTTATGGACCTCCTAACCAGGATGAAGAGACAGATGAGGCGTTCTATAAACAGCTGGCTGAAGTTGCGCGATCGCCTGCCCTTGTCCTCATGGGAGACTTCAACTTCCCTGATATATGCTGGGAATACAACTCGGCACAGAAGCAGCAATCTAGGAGGTTTCTAGAGTGTATGGAAGATAACTTCCTTCTGCAGCTCGTGAGAGAACCTACCAGGGGAGGTGCCCTGCTAGACCTGCTGTTTACAAACAGGGAAGGTCTGGTGGGGGATGTGGAAGTTGGGGGCTGCCTTGGTCTTAGCGACCATGAAATGGTAGAGTTCTCGATTCTTGGTGGAACCAGGAGAGGGGACAGCAAAACGGCGACCTTGGACTTTCGGAGGGCAGACTTTGAATTGTTCAGGAGGCTGGTAGGAAGGGTCCCTTGGGATTTGGTCCTGGAGGGTAAAGGGGTCCAGGAAGGCTGGTTGCTCCTCAAGAAGGAAGTCCTGAAGGCGCAGGAACAAGCTGTCCCCCTGAGCCGCAAGATGAGCCGGCAGGGGAGACCGGCGTGGATGAACAGGGAGCTTTTCCTGAGGCTCCAGGAGAAAAAGAGAATCTACCTCCTGCGGAAGAAGGGACAGGTAACTCAGGCAGAGTACAAAGACGTTGCCAGGATGTGCAGGGAGAAAATTAGAAAGGCAAAGGCCCAGCTCAAATTAAGCTTGGCTGCTGGGATTAAAGGGAACAAGAAACTCTTATACAAATATATTAATAGTAAGAGGAAGACCAAGGAGAATCTCCATTCTTTACTGGACACAGCTGGGAATGTGGCCACTGAGGACAATGAAGAGGCTGAGGTTCTCAATGCCTTTTTTATGTCTGTCTTTAAAGGCCAGACCAGTTGTCCTCAGAGCACTCTACTCTCTGACCTGGAAGTCTCGGATGGGGAGCGAAACAAACCCCCCATGATACAGGAGGAAATGGTCAGAGACCTACTACTCCACCTGGATTGCCACAAGTCCATGGGGCCGGACGAGATCCACCCGAGAGTACTGAGGGAGCTGGCAGAAGAGATAGCCAAGTCACTTTCCGTCATCTATCGGCGTTCCTGGTCAACTGTAGAGGTCCCAGAAGACTGGAAACTTGCCAATGTGACTCCCATCTACAAGAAGGGTCGTAAGGAGGATCCGGGGAACTACAGGCCTGTCAGCCTGACCTCGGTGCCGGGGAAGGTTATGGAGAAGATTGTCCTGAGGGAGATCACATGGCATTTGCAGGACAACCAGGGGATCAGGCCTAGCCAGCATGGGTTTGTGAAGGGCAGGTCCTGCTTGACCAACCTGATCTCCTTCTATGATCAAGTGACCCGTCTGGTGGATGAGGGAAAGGCTGTTGATGTGGTCTACCTAGACTTCAGCAAAGCCTTCGACACTGTCTCCCACAGTATTCTCCTGGAGAAGCTGGTAGCCCGTGGCTTGGACAGGTACACCCTTTGCTGGGTAAGGAGCTGGCTGGAGGGCCGGGCCCAGAGAGTGGTGGTTAATGGAGTTAAATCCAGCTGGCGACCAGTCATGAGTGGTGTTCCGCAGGGGTCGGTGCTGGGGCCTGTCCTCTTCAATATCTTTATTGATGACCTGGATGAGGGCATTGAGAGCACCCTCAGTAAGTTTGCAGACGACACCAAGCTGGCAGGACGTGTCGATCTGCCTGGGGGTAGAGAGGCCCTCCAGAGAGATCTGGACAGGCTGGATCTCTGGGCTGAAGCCAACGGGATGAGGTTC